>NC_052174.1:14504261-14569962 GCF_902713615.1 Scyliorhinus canicula
GCCTCAGATTCCAGGATAGATTCGGCTTGGTCAGATGGGTAGAAGAGTGGCGAATGGAGTTTAACCCTGAAAAAGTGAGAGATGATACAGTTTGGTAGCACTGACCATGTGAGGGGATACACCATGAACAGCAGGATGCGGGGAAGTACAGAGGGGACCTTGGGGTTCAGATCCAGAACATAGCTGAAGGCAATAGGAGGTGGTTAAGAAGGCCTGGGATCTGCAGGAGCAGATTCAGTAGGAACTTTCAAAAGGGAACTCTATATAATCTTGGAAGGGAATCATTTGCAGGGGCTGTAGGTAAAGGACTGGGTTGGGACTAAAGGGGCTGGTACGGACGTGATGGGTCTTCACGTGTCTCTCCATAGATCTGAAGGCAGAAGGGTATTTGGGACACTGGCCTTTATCAACCGAAGCATCGATTACAAAAGCGGGGAGGTCATGTGGGAGTTGTATCGAACTTTGGTGAGGCCACAGCTGGAGCACTGGGTGTAGTTCTCGTTGCCACATTATAGGAAGGATGTGATTGCGCTGGAGGGGGTGCAGAGGAGATTCACCAGGATGCTGCCTGGGATGGAACGTTTCAGTTATGGGGAGAGGTTGGATAGGCTTGGGTAGTTTTCTCTGGAACAGAGAAGACTGAGGGGCGACCTGATCGAGGTGGACAAGGTTATAAGGACAGTAAGAAGTCTTGCAACGCCAGTTTAAAGTCCAAAGTTTCTTTCGAATCACTAGCTTTCGGAGCACAGTTCCTCCCTCGGCTAGTGATTTGAAACTAACCTGTTGGACTTGAAGGTGTTGTAAGACTTCTTGCTGTGCTCGCCCCAGTCCAACGCCGGCATCTCCACGTCAAGATTGAGGGGCGTGGATAGGGAGCAGCTGTTCCCCTGAGTTGAAGGGTCAAGTTACGAGGGGGACACCAGTTCAAGGTGAGGGGTGGCAGCATTAGGGGGGATTTGAGGACAGTTCTTTTACCCAGAGAGTGGTGAGGGTCTGGTATGCACTGCCTGGGAGGGGTGGTAGAGGCGGGTTGCCTCACGTCCTTCACAAAGTACCTGGATGAGCACCCGTCACGTCCTAACGGGGGCCAAATGCTGGCAAAACGGGATTTGGTCGGTCGGCTGATTTTTTTCACGTGTTGGCGCAGACCTGATGGGCCGAGTGGCCTCTTGCTGAGCTGGTTCTGAGACTCCGTCCTCTGCTGCAGGTGTGAAGGAGCTGAGTAAGAAGCTGGTCATCGTGAACGGGGAGGACCCACTGAGCCGCCAGGCGCAGCAGAACGCCACGCTGCTCTTCAACATCCACCTACGCTCCACCCTGTGCAGCCGCCGCATGGTCGAGGAGTTCCGGCTCAGCGGAGAGGCCTTCGAGTGGCTGCTGGGGGAGATCGAAGCCAAGTTCAACCAGTCAATCGTGAGCAAATTGTCCCACCGTTTGCGGCTTGGGTGTGTTGGGAGGGTAAAGGTTTTCCTGCTGCGTCCATCCAGTAACCAGACCTCCATCTCTGTCACATCGTTTGAAAATTTTATACGTTTCAATATCTCTGGAGAATATTAGCCCACCCTACTCAATCCCTCCCCTCCCTCATAGATACATAGAAGATAGGAGCAGGAGGAGGCCTTTTGGCCCTTCCAGCCTGCTCTGCCATTCATCACCATCGTGGCTGATCATCCAACTCAATAGCCTAATCCTGCGTTCTCCCCATAGCCTTTGATCCCATTCTCCCCAAGTGCTATATCCAGCCGCCTCTTGTATATATTCAAAGTTTTAGCATCAACTACTTCCTGTGGTAATGGATTCCACAGGCTCACCACTCTTTGGGTGAAGAAATGTCTCCTTATCTCTGTCTGAAATGGTTGACCCTGAATCCTCAGGCTGTGACCCCTGGTTCTGGACACACCCATCATTGGTAACATCTTCCCTGCATCGACCCTGTCCAGTCCTGTTAGAATTTTATAAGTCTCTGAGATCCCCCCTCATTCTTCTGAACTCCAGCGAGAACAATCCCAACCTAGTCAATCTCTCCTCGTATGACAGTCCCGCCATCCCAGGAATCAGTCTGGTAAACCTTCGCTGCACTCCCTCGAGAGCAAGAACATCCTTCCTCAGAGAAGGAGACCAAAACTGCGCACAATACTCCAGGTGTGGCCTCACCAAGGCCCTGTATAATTGCAGCAACACATCCCTGCTTCTATGCTCGAAACCTCTCACAATGAAGGCCAACATACCATTAGCCTTCTTTACCGCCTGCTATACCTGCATGCTTACCTTCAGCGAATGGTGCACAAGGACACCCAGGTCCCGCTGCACACTCCCCTCCCCCAATTTACAACCATTCAGGTAGTAATCTGCCTTCCTGTTTTTGCTTCCAAAATGAATAACCTCACACTTATCCAAATTATACTGCATCTGCCATTGGTTTGCCCACTCGCCCAACCTGTCCAGATCTTGCTGTAGGATCCCTGCATCCTCGTCACAATTCACCCTCCCACCCAACTTGGTATCATCTGCAAACTTTTGAGATGCTACATTTTGTTCCCTCATCTAAATCATTGATGTATATTGTGAATAGCTGGGGTTATTGTCAATGCTGCGATGATGGGGTCTTTCGCTAGGGTCGTGAGGCCCTACTGTACTGGAAAGCTGAACAATGACTGACTGACTTGTGATTTGGTGATTAGCACCCACAAAACTAACCAGTGATTGTTGTTAATATGTAGCAAGCTGATGTCGGGGAGGGGGGGGGGGGGGGTATGCATTGCTCCGTAGCTGATGCTGATGTTTGATAGCGGGCAGGGTCATTGACCAAAGTCTGCCCACTTGGAGTAATCGCGAGGGCTCTGGAAAGTTGGTGATTGGCACTTTGCTAACTCTTTCCTTTTTGCCCCCTCAGGCGCACCCTGGCGAGATGGTGGGCGCTCTGGCGGCCCAGTCACTGGGGGAGCCCGCCACGCAAATGACCCTGAACACCTTTCACTACGCTGGCGTGTCGGCCAAGAACGTCACCCTGGGCGTCCCGCGTCTGAAGGAGCTGATCAACATCTCGAAGAAGCCCAAGACCCCCTCGCTCACGGTCTTCCTGCTGGGCCAGTCTGCCAGGGATGCCGAGCGTGCCAAGGTAGGTGTCGGAACAGCTTCGAGGCGCTACGGTGAAGGATAAGGTGGCAGCTATTTGCCCTTCACGAGGAGCAACTACTTCGCTGGGCGGGTTGTGAGAAACTTCAGAATTCACAGTCCCAGGGAGTTCGGGGGTCGGGTCTGATCGAGAGACTCCGAGTCCGGGGGCGGAATAATGTGAGAGCGAGGAGATGAGGTTGATCTACTCACCGGTGATCGACCTCACTGACCCGTGCTGGAGGGGCTGAATGGCTGCCTCCTGCTTTTGAGGGCAGGATAGGACAATCGAAGGAGGCAAATCTAAACCTAAAGAACATCCTTTGCATCAAAGCAAATTACTGCGGATGCTGGAATCTAAAACAAGGAAAAATGCTGGAAAACCTCAGCCGGTCTGGCAGCATCTGTAGGGAGAGAAAAGAGCGAACGTTTCGAGTCCGATGACTGTTTGTCAAAGCTTTGACAAAGAGTCATCGGACTTGAAACGAACATCCTTTGCATTTAGGGTCAGAGTAACACATTTCCCCCAAACGGGAGCACGCAGATAATTGAGGGGAAATGGGACCATGGTTCAGATCCTGCAGCCACTCCCAAGTGTAGGAGAGTTTCTCCCTGTACGTCAACGTATGCACAATATATTGGGGGGGGGCGGGATATGGTTTTGGGGTTCCTAAAGTGGGGGTGGGGGGGGGGGGGGAGCGCCAACAGAGGTGTGTAATGGTGCCTGATGCTATTCCCGCAGGACATCCTCTGCCGACTGGAACACACCACGCTGCGGAAGGTCACCGCCAACACGGCCATCTATTACGACCCTGATCCCCAGAACACGGTGGTGTCCGAGGACCAGGAGTGGGTGAACGTCTACTACGAGATGCCCGACTTTGACGTGACGCGGATCTCGCCCTGGCTCCTCCGGATCGAGCTTGATCGGAAGCACATGACGGACCGGAAGCTGACCATGGAGCAGATTGCGGAGAAAATTAACGCGGGTGAGAGACTCGTCTGCCTCTGTCTGACGTGGTAGAATTGGCGGTAGGTGTGGGTCGTCACGACTGGCGACCATAACGCGGTGGCGAGGTTCCCGGGGGCTGGACGGAGAACATAAAAGCTTTTGGGATATTTTTTTTACTGTTAAACTGAGCGGTAACAACAGCCTCACATTACTGCGTCGTGTAACATCCAGTCGTGTTTTGTACCCAACAGGCTTTGGTGATGATTTGAACTGCATATTTAACGATGACAATGCGGAGAAATTGGTCCTAAGAATCCGCATCATGAACAGTGACGAGAACAAATTCCAGGAGGTGAGATTAGTTAGGAATCATTCCTGTGCAGGAGGGACTGTTTGATGGACAGTGCAGAGGGAGCTTTACTCTGTATCTAACCCCGTGCTTCTAACCCCGTGCTGTCCCTGTCCTAGGAGTGTTTGATGGGGACAGTGTAGAGGGAGCTTTACTCTGTATCTAACCCCGTGCTGTACCTGTCCTGGGAGTGTTTGATGGGGACAGTGTAGAGGGAGCTTTACTCTGTATCTAACCCCGTGCTGTACCTGTCCTGGGAGTGTTTGATGGGGACAGTGTAGAGGGAGCTTTACTCTGTATCTAACCCCGTGCTGTCCCTGTCCTGGGAGTGTTTGATGGGGACAGTGTAGAGGGAGCTTTACTCTGTATCAACCCCGTGCTGCACCTGTCCTGGGAAGGTTTGATGGGGACAGTATAGAGGGAGCTTTACTCTGTATCTAACCCCATGCTGTCCCTTCCTGGGAGTGTTTGATGGGGACAGTGTAGAGGGAGCTTTACTCTGTATCTAACCCCGTACTGTACCTGTCCTGGGAGTGTTTGATGGGGACAGTGTAGAGGGAGCTTTACTCTGTATCTAACCCCGTGCTGTACCTGTCCTGGGAGTGTTTGATGGGGACGGTGTAGAGGGAGCTTTACTCTGTATCTAACCCCGTGCTGTACCTGTCCTGGGAGTGTTTGATGGGGACGGTGTAGAGGGAGCTTTAGTTACTGAATAAAGAAGCTTCGCCTTCCTAACCTGATTGTGCGATGTTGATTGTGACTGTCGCTCTTTGATTGAAACGTTTGCAGCAAGAGGAAGAGGTTGTGGACAAGATGGATGATGACGTTTTCCTGCGGTGTATCGAGTCAAACATGCTGACGGACATGACGTTGCAGGGGATTGAGCAGATCAGTAAGGTGAGGGTTTGGCCGATGCGACGGCTGCAGGAGCTGAGATTGACCACTCGTTCTGTTAATCTGGAAGGCTGCAATTGAGACTTCTTATAAATTTCGAGTACCCAATTCTTTTCCCAATTAAGGGGCAATGTAACATGGCCAATCCACCTACCCTGCACATCTTTCTGGGTTGTGGGGGGGGGCGAAACCCAGGCAGACACTGGGAGAATGTGCAAACTCCACATGGGCCGGGATCGAGCCCCGGTCCACGGTGCCCTGTGACAGCAGTGCTAACCCACTGCGACACCCCAGAAACTGAGACTCGATCTGATTTGTGGTGACAGGTTTTGCTGGCGAGATTAAGGAGGTGACACGTACCTGGGGTGGCGGGAATCTATATGTGCTGCTGACGGTTCTGGAGACCTCTCTAAATGTAACGCGGCTCAAATCTCGCTCGTCCTGGAAACATTGATTCCTGGCTGGAACGTAGAATTTAAAAGTGGCAACGTCTTGTATAAATCTGGTTCGACCACACTGAGCACAGTTCTGGTGTTGTATTGCGAGACGGATCTTGTGGGAGTGTTTGACAAAGATTCCATGCACCCGGGGCTCTCGGCTCTGCTGGGGGTGATTGTTTCTGCTTTTTAAACCCTCTCCTCGTCCCTCTCTCTCTCTCAGGTGTACATGCACCTTCCTCAAACAGACAATAAGAAGAAGATTATTATCACGGAGGAGGGTGAATTCAAAGCCCTCCAGGAGTGGATTCTGGAGACGGACGGGGTCAGCCTGATGAGGGTGCTGAGCGAGAAGGACGTGGACCCCGTGCGCACCACCTCCAACGACATTGTGGAGATCTTCACGGTAAACCTGCGGGGCTGTGCCGTTAACCCGGGGGGGGGGCTTTACCCCACTCGGCTATCCTGGGACAGGAGGGAGCGAGAGTTCCAGGAACGTGATACCATCTCGAGCCGCTCAGCTCTGAGGGAGGCCGTTGGGCCCCATGGCGTCTCCTTACCGTTCTCTTCTCTCTTCCCCAATCGCGGACACAGACCAAATCGAGTCTGGGTCCGGGTAGTTGAAATCAATCGTATCTTTCCCTTTGAATCCCACTCGCCCAAACAATTCTGAGGTGCAGCAAGTCCTCGCGCATTCGCCACCTCGGTGCTTATTGACCTACTTGCCCCTCAAACCCCCGTGTCGATAACCTCCTCCAGCCCCCGAAACCCTCCCTACAATCCTCCAGTTCCAGGCGTGACCCCAATTTTGGCGCCCTGGGTGCTGAGGTCTGAAACTCTCTCTCGCTAAACCCCTCCACTCTCTCCCTTTTGAAGATGTTCCTTAAAACCCACCACCTTGATCACCCTGTTGGTCGCCTGTTATGACCTCCTGTCATGTGGCCGAGAGTCGGATTGTATTTGACCGCTCCGGCGTAGCTTTACGACATTCGGGGTGACCTATAAATACAAGACGGCCATTTGTGGCTCTTTGATTTGTCACGGTGAGGCGTGGGCGGGGCCGGAGTTAGACTGGAGATTTTCTGAACGTTTCTCTTTTCCAGGTTCTTGGTATTGAAGCTGTGCGGAAGGCCCTGGAACGGGAGCTGTACCATGTCATCTCCTTCGATGGTTCCTACGTCAACTACCGTCACTTGTCGCTGCTGTGCGACACCATGACGTGCCGGGGACATTTAATGGCCATCACCCGTCACGGTGTGAACAGGCAGGACACTGGCCCGCTCATGAAGTGTTCCTTCGAAGAAACGGTAAATGTGCGGAACACTTTTTGCAAGTTGCAGTCAAACCAAACTTGAGGCGCCTGATGGCCAGATGTGTTCATGGTAATGGGTGTGAGGGAGCGCTGCGCCGTCTGGGGACCGGGAATGTCGTCGGGAGTGGTGCTGAGGGGTGCCACACAGTCAGGGGAGTGGGGGCCTTCGTGTTCCCGCGCGCGTAACAGCTGTGGGATCGATCCCATCCATTGGGGTGGACTGGCCGGGCCTCTGTTTAACTGCAGGGTGCTGTGCCCCCCCCCCCCCCCCCCCCCCCGTCTTGCCCGCAGGCTGCTGTGCCCCCCCGTCTTGCCCGCAGGGTGCTGTGCCCCCCCGTCATGCCCACAGGGTGCTGTGCCCCCCTCCCCCCGTCTTGCCCGCAGGGTGCTCTGCCCCCCCCCCGCCGTCTCGCCCGCAGGGTGCTCTGCCCCCGTCTCGCCCGCAGGGTGCTGTGCCCCCCCGCCTCGCCCGCAGGGTGCTGTGCCCCCCCCCGCCTCGCCCGCAGGGTGCTGTGCCCCCCCGCCTCGCCCGCAGGGTGCTGTGCCCCCCCGCCTCGCCCGCAGGGTGCTGTGCCCCCCCGCCTCGCCCGCAGGGTGCTGTGCCCCCCGCCTCGCCCGCAGGGTGCTGTGCCCCCCCGCCTCGCCCGCAGGGTGCTGTGCCCCCCCCCGCCTCGCCCGCAGGGTGCTCTGCCCCCCCCCCCCGTCTCGCCCGCAGGGTGCTGTGCCCCCCCCCGTCTCGCCCGCAGGCTGCTGCGCCCACCCGCTAACTCTGCAGCCCCTCTTCTCTGTTTGCAGGTGGATGTTTTAATGGAGGCTTCAGCGCACGGTGAAATGGACCCCATGAAGGGGGTGTCTGAGAACATCATGCTGGGGCAGCTCGCTCCAGCCGGAACCGGCTCCTTTGACCTGCTGCTCGACGCTGAGAAGTGCAAATACGGCATGGAGATCCCGACTAACATTGGAGGGCTTGGAGTGGGTGGACGTAAGTTCCCGTTTCGCCGCCCGTTTTAAACCCAAGCTCTTGTTGGGTCTCTGGGTCGGGGTGGGGGAGGGAATGCCGGGATGTGGCTGGCCGGTGTCGAATCTGGATACTCTGGGAGAGGCTCTCCACAGGTCTGAAAGATCGGGCTGTGTGACGGCGAGAATCTGTAAACGCCAGGAGCCAAATTGAACTCTGGTTGATGTCTGATCCAGTGTGGGTGTCTGAATAACCTTTTTTTTTTTCCCCCCTCTTCAAATTGTGTTTGCAGCTACCGGAATGTTCTTCGGCTCCGCCCCCAGCCCGATGGGAGGGATGTCACCCGCCATGACTCCGTGGAACCAGGGCGCAACCCCGGCCTACGGAGCCTGGTCGCCCAGCGTGGGTGAGTGTAGAATACGTTTCTCCTAACAACGTGACGTTGGTCACCCGTTCCCAACAGATACAGAGATTCACACGTGCGGAGTCCTTGTGTTTTTTTTAATTTAGCCTTGCGATGTGAAGGGATTGATTTCTGTCTCTCTCTCTGTATTACAGGCAGTGGAATGACACCCGGAGCTGCTGGATTCTCACCGAGTGCTGCCTCAGATGCCAGTGGTTTCAGTCCCGGCTACTCTCCTGCCTGGTCTCCGACCCCTGGCTCTCCCGGATCTCCGGGCCCGTCCAGTCCCTACATTCCATCGCCAGGTCAGTTAATAACCTATTCCTGGGACGCTCGGGTGTCCAGTGTTTTACCAGCTTGCGTGGCTTTGGGCTGTTCGGGTAGAATGTGTGCGGCTGTTTATAATCCGCGTGAGTCTCTGTCCATTCCTCCCACCCTGCCTCTTCCAGTTTTCTATCCTATTTTTTTTCTCATGCACTCGTCTGATTTTCCTTTCAAAGGCACCTGTACCGTTGCAACTGAACCACTTCTTGTAAGATTGCGTTTATTAGATCTGTTCGCTCGGTGCTTCCCACAATACACCAGCGTGTGACCCCATTTTAATGCCCCAGACTCGCATGAGCCCAGGGTACAGGATTTGAGTTGAGGTTTGGCCGGGGGAGGGAGAGAAGCGAGTCCATCCTGCGGTGCAAGAATTAACGTCAAACGGAATTGAGAATGTTTACATTTGGAATGGGAAGGGGTTTACTAATACTTGGCTCCCTCTCGCGCGCTCTCTCTCTCCGCTCTCTCTCTCGCGTGCTCTCACGCTCTCTCTCTCTCTCTCTCTCTCTCTCTCTCACGCTCTCTCTCGTGCGCTCTCCCCTCTCTCTCACGCGCTCTCTCTCACGCGCTCTCTCTCACGCGCTCTCTCTCACGCGCTCTCTCTCACGCGCTCTCTCTCACGCGCTCTCTCTCACGCGCTCTCTCTCGCGCGCTCTCATGCTCTCTCTCGCGCTCTCTCTCGCGCGCTCATTCTCTCTCTCTCGCACGCTCTCTCTCTCTCTCTCTCTCTCGCGCTCTCTCTCTCTCTCGCGCTCTCTCTCTCTCTCTCGCGCTCTCTCTCTCTCTCGCGCGCTCTCTCTCTCTCTCGCGCGCTCTCACGCTCTCTCTCTCTCTCGCGCTCTCTCTCTCTCTCGCGCGCTCTCACGCTCTCTCTCTCTCGCGCGCTCTCACGCTCTCTCTCTCTCGCGCGCTCTCACGCTCTCTCTCTCTCGCGCGCTCATTTGATTTTTCTATAGATTGAAACGCTCTATCTTTCTGTTCTGGTACCATTGTTGTAAATTTTTATTTGACTTTCTCCCAACACCTGACTGTTTATTTTTCCTCCTAGGTGGGGTGATGTCTCCCAGTTATTCGCCAACCTCTCCGGCCTATGAACCGAGGTCTCCTGGTGGCTATACACCCCAGAGCCCCAGCTACTCGCCAACATCCCCTAGCTACAGCCCCACCTCTCCGTCCTACTCTCCCACCAGCCCCAACTATAGCCCCACCTCCCCCAGCTACTCCCCCACCAGCCCCAGCTACAGCCCGACGTCCCCGAGCTACAGCCCCACCTCCCCCTCCTATTCCCCCACCTCTCCCTCCTATTCCCCCACTAGTCCCAGCTACTCGCCAACTAGTCCCAGCTACTCTCCCACCAGCCCCAGCTACTCCCCCACCAGTCCCAGCTACTCCCCAACTAGCCCCTCTTACTCCCCAACCTCTCCCTCCTACTCTCCAACCTCTCCCTCCTACTCCCCAACCTCTCCCTCTTACTCGCCAACTAGTCCCAGCTACTCCCCCACCTCTCCCAACTACACCCCCACATCCCCAAATTACAGCCCCACTTCCCCGAGTTACAGCCCCACCTCGCCCAGCTACACGCCCACCTCTCCAAATTACAGCCCCACTTCGCCCAGTTACAGCCCCACCTCGCCCAGCTACAGCCCCACCTCCCCCAGCTACTCCCCTTCCAGCCCTCGCTACACCCCTCAGTCACCGACCTACACGCCCAGCTCTCCCAGCTACAGCCCCAGCTCTCCCAGCTACTCTCCCACCAGTCCAAAATACTCCCCCACCAGCCCTTCCTACAGCCCCAGCTCTCCAGAATACACCCCCACCTCTCCCAAATACAGCCCCACCAGCCCCAAATACTCCCCCACCTCTCCCAAATACTCCCCGACCTCCCCAACTTACTCGCCCACCACACCCAAATACTCCCCCACCAGCCCCACCTACTCCCCCACCTCCCCGGTCTACACCCCTACCTCTCCCAAATACTCCCCCACCTCGCCCACCTACTCTCCCACCTCCCCGAAATACTCGCCCACCTCCCCCACCTACTCGCCCACCAGCCCCAAGGGCTCGACCTACTCCCCCACTTCCCCGGGCTACTCTCCCACCTCCCCCACCTACAGCCTCACCAGTCCGGCCATCAGTCCCGAGGACAGCGACGAGGAGAACTGAGGGCGAGGCGAGGGACCGAGCGAGAACTGCGGGGGCCGGCCCACGGTCCGCACCCACCTGCGCTTTTTTACTTCCAAGGCCTGTTCGAACTGGACTTGAACTTGCTGCTGTTTCATGTTCTACATCGATGTCGCAAGCAACGGAGGAACAGCAAAATCCTGAAACGCTTTTTAAAAATAAATCCAAAGTGCGGCGGGAAGGAAAGATCTAAAGTCTATAATTTGAATATATAATTTAGCTTTGGAACCTGTGCATTTCTGGATACAGTGATTTTGGGGGTGGTGCAGTGGGAGAATTGATTCCTATTCTCTCTCTCTCTCTCTCTCTCATTCTCTCGCTTGCAGCGCCTGGACCAGTGTGAATCTCGATTCTTTTAATTTTGTTCTGTGCGGATAATGCTACTTGACGAGCGTTTCCCCCCCCCCCTGTAAGCCAGGGGCAACAGACTGGCTCCCGTTAGTCAGGGCCCTGATGGTTTCTTTATATTGTGGATGTGATTTGTACTTTAAGGATGGTGATCGTGGAGGAAGGGAAGGAAATAAGGAGGTAAGCAATGCAGGAGTATTGACATCGGAAGCGGGAGGGATGGGGAAATGGGTCAGTGACCGTCGAGCGTCCGATCGCCATGTGTAACACGGTTTTCCCCCACCCCCTCTACCTGCACCCCCCCCCCCCACATTCAGCTGAGAATGGACACAATTCGAGGGGGTGTTGGTGGGCGAACGGATGATTCTTAAATCACCCTGATTCTGATGTGATTCTTCGGACAGAACTGTAAAAACGGGACGTGAAAGGTGTTGGAAAACAAGGCAGCATTTAGCTGTCTGATTTATGTACAGAGTATTTACTAGTCTTTTTTTCCCTGTTTTCCCTTTGGAAATGTTGCAAATATACTTAAAATAAAGTTTTACTGATTTTTGTGGAGCTCCGGGCTTCTGTGTCCATTCATTTGGGGATTTAAAAAAAAAAAAGAATAAATTTATTTGGGGGCGTTTAAAACGTGCCCGTGGCTGACGCCGCCGGCTGCTTGTGATCTGCAGGTTTTTGTCGTCGGCCGTCTGACTTGAGCCGTTGCCGATTTCTGTCTGCGTCTGGATTTCGCAGCATTCCCCTCTGGTTTCCCAGTCTTTCCCAGCTGGGCAGAAACCTCCTGGAAAGGAATCTGGAGCCATTGACGTCGGCCAGAGAGAGAGAGAGGGCGGGTTAGGATGTACGAACGAGAGGCTGGAATGTGCGGCTCCAGGTCGGGCCGAACGGCTGGAGGGAGGCCGTTCGGCCCCCCGTGAGACTGCAGCACTGCCATTCCATTGAGATCGCGGCTCTTCCCATGTTTTGTTGCACGTGGATCCGGATACCCATCGTGGTTCCCTAACCGTTAATCTGCAAACCAACAAAAAAAAACATCGACGTCCGTACTGAGCTTTTCAATTGATCCCTTGTGGGTGTTTTTTTTTTTGGTGGTGGGAAGGAGGAGAGGATGGGGCTGCATGGAAGGAAGAGAAGGGAACTCCAGGGTTCTGCTCCTTGCCCCCCCTCTCCCTAGGCCCTTGCAATACCTATGCTTTAGCATGTCCTTTATCCCTAGGCGATGATAGCTACAGCTTGCCAATGGGGCAAAGACCCAGTTATGCCGACTGTTTTCTGTAAGCTAGCTAATCTATCCATGTCAATATGTTGCCCTGTGCACCATGAGCTTTTATTTTCCACAATAACCTTTAATATGGCAGCTTATCAAATTCCTTCTGGTCTCAATATAGTACATCCACCAGTTCCCCTTTAGCAACAGTCCACGTGACTCCTTCAAAGAACTCCAAATGAATTGGCTAAATACTTGGCTAAATATGATTTCCCTTTCACAAAACCATGTGGACTCTGCCTGATTACTTTGACATTTTCCACATGACCTGCTATAACATCTTCAATAATAACTTCTAATGTTTTCTCTCTGACGGATATTAAGTTAAAAGGCCTGTAGTTTCTTGTTTTTTTTTTCCTTTTTGGAAAAGCTTCGTTACTTCCCAATTTAATGGAAACTTCCCCGATTCTAGGGAACTTTGGTAAAATTAAAACTAACGCATCAGCCATCTCCCGAGCCAATTCTTTTAAGGGTCTAGCATGAAGTCTACCAGGATCTGAGGATTTGTCAACACTCAAACCCAGGAATTTTCTCAGGAATGCTGCCCTGGTGATTGTAATCTTGAGTTCCTCCTTTACTAGCTAGCTTTATCTTGTAGGGCAGCTGCACGCTAGCACAGCGGTTAGCACTGTTGCTTCACAGCTCCAGGGACCGAGGTTCAATTCCCGGCTTGGGTCACTGTGCGGAGTCTGCACGTTCTCCCCGTGTCTGCGTGGGTTTCCTCCGGGTGCTCCGGTTTCCTCCCACAAGTCCTGAAAGACGTGCTTGTTAGGTGAATTGGACATTCTGAATTCTCCCTCTGTGTTACCCGAACAGGTGCCGGAATGTGGCGACGAGGGGCTTTTCACAGTAACTTCACTGCAGTGTTAATGTAAGCCTACTTGTGACACTAATAAAGATTATTACTCC
Source organism: Scyliorhinus canicula (assembly GCF_902713615.1). Lineage (NCBI taxonomy): Eukaryota > Metazoa > Chordata > Chondrichthyes > Carcharhiniformes > Scyliorhinidae > Scyliorhinus > Scyliorhinus canicula. The sequence goes on from NC_052174.1 coordinate 14,517,713, forward strand.
CAATTTTATTCTCATTAAATCTTTTAGTCACCTCCATTGCAACTTGCATGTTTAGCACACTGGGCTAAATCGCTGGCTTTTAAAGCAGGCCAGCAGCACGGTTCGATTCCCGTACCAGCCTCCCCGGACAGGCGCCGGAATGTGGCGACTAGGGGCTTTTCACAGTAACTTCATTTGAAGCCTACTCGTGACAATAAGCGATTTTCATTTCATGTTCTTGTGAAATTATCTGCTTTTTCTTTAAGTTTGATACCATCTTTTTTTTTTTAATTTAGAGTACCCAATTCATTTTTCCAATTAAGGGGCAATTTAGCGTGGCCAATCTACCTAGCTTGCACATTTTTGGGTTGTGGGGGCGAAACCCACGTAAACACGGGGAGAACGTGCAAACTCCACACGGACAGTGACCCAGAGTCGGGATCGAACCTGGGACCTCAGCGCCGTGAGGCTGCAGTGCTAACTCACTGCGCCACCATGCTGCCCAGTTTGATACCATCTTTAATTTGTTTAGCAGGGTGGCAGAGTGGTTAGCAGTGCTGAGGACAGAGGACCCGGGTCACTGTCCGTGTGGAGTTTGCACGTTCTCCCCGTGTCTGCATGGGTTTCACTCCCACAACCCAAAGATGTGCAGGGTAGGTGGATTGGCCTCGCTAAATTAATTTTGGGGGGGGGGGGGGAGAGAATTGGGTACTCTAAATTTGTTTAGTTAACCACAACCAGTGTATACTCTTGCAATTTTCCTTTCTCGTTGGAATGTAGATCTATTCTGTGCATTCTGATATATCCCTTTAAATATCTGCCACTGCATCTCAATTCACCAATCTCCTAACCTAATTTGCCAATTCACCTCTGCTAGATCTGCTTTTATGCTCTCAAAACTGCCCCTATTTAAGTTTACAATACTAGTCTTGGACCCATTCTTCTCTCCCTCACGATGTTGGTAAATTGCAATCTCAATATTATTTCTTCGATTGAAACTTTACAACTGATTTGTGAATGAGAATCCCCAATCCGCCACCCTTTGAGTACAAAAGTGGTTCTGAATTTCACCCCCTGATTCTAATTTTCAGACCATGCCCTATTTTTATATTTCTCCTCTGCTGTCATCCCTGGAGATCTGTGACGCAACAATAATGTGGTTGTTGACTCGCTGGAGCAATCAAGTCTCCATCAATCTGCCCCCAAGCACCCCTGTAATACTATACCGCTATCAACAGCAGCCCAATCCCCATGGGAAATCTGTCACTACCCCCTGACCGGTTACTAAACATGGTCTGTTCGTCCTGCTCCATTTATTGAATCGCACAAACATCAAGAGAGTTCATCGGACAGGTGGCCAAGAGCTCGGCGGAGAGGAGGGAGAGGGAATTCCAGAGCTCAGAGCCCTCAGTAGCCGAAGGCACGGCCGCCAATGGTGGAGCGACGGGAATCAGAGGACGTGCAAGACATCAGCCGAGTCCCACCGTCACTCAGAACCTCTGCGGTTGGCGAACATTAAACTGAGGAACTGTACCCCCAGGGGAATCGGCAAGGTTAGAACATGTGTCAAACATCCCAACCGTACGAATCACCGGCAACGGTTGGTCCTGGGGTTACCTTGGCACAGTGCTGGAGGAAGCTGGACGCAGTCGGAACGGTGATGTCCAAGTCAAGAACTTGGAGGATTGTCCTCTCCATCCGCAGCATCTCTTCCAGCTTGCAGCTGCTGTCACAGATATAGAGGAAGTCATCGACATAGAGCGGGCAAAACTCCTGCAACAGAGAGGTGGGGAGAGGGTGATGGAGAGAGGGAGAGAAAAAAGGACAAAGGCGGAGAGCGATCAAGCCAGAGGGAGAGGGATGGGGAGGAGAGATAGTGAGAGAAAGAGGGAGAAGTGGAGAGCGATGGGCAAGAGAGAGAGAGTGGGACAGGTGGAGAGGGTGATGGACCATCAGTACTGGGGAAATTAGAGACTGTACCGTTGGGACTGTCTACACCTGAACTGCGTTGGGATGAGCATTCTGACAAATCATGTGGAGCAGCAGGGTAGCATGGTGGTTAGCATAAATGCTTCACAGCTCCAGGGTCCCAGGTTCGATTCCCGGCTGGGTCACTGTCTGTGTGGAGTCTGCACGTCCTCCCCCTGTGTGCGTGGGTTTCCTCCGGGTGCTCCGGTTTCCTCCCACAGTCCAAAGATGTGCGGGTTAGGTGGATTGGCCATGCTAAATTGCCCGTAGTGTCCTAATAAAAAGTAAGGTTAAGGGGGAGTTGTTGGGTTACGGGTATAGGGTGGATACGTGGGTTTGAGTAGGGTGATCATGGCTCGGCACAACATTGAGGGCCGAAGGGCCTGTTCTGTGCTGTACTGTTCTATGTTCTATGTAACCGGGGAAGTAGATAGGGCTTTAACTTAAGCTTGGGTAGATGTTGCAAATCAGTGTAGCAGTAAGGCAGCAAAGCAAAATAGTAATTTGGGAAATTAGGGTCATATGACAGCAGGAAGGGACCAAGAGATAAAATCTCAGCACACACCAATGGTCCAGACCACGTTACAACGAACAGAAATAGAAAACTAAAGGCTCTATATTTGAATGCGCGCAGCAGCATTCCTAACAGAGTGAAGGTTTGATAGCACACATTGCAGTAAATAAACATGATCGGATAGCCATTACCGAGACCGGGCTGAGGGACCAGGAGGATTGGGTCCTGAATATTGAGGGGTAGATGACATTCAGGAAGAATATGAAGCTGGGTAAAGGTGGTGGGGTAGCGCTGTTAATTAAGGATGGCATTGGTGATCAGGACGTAGGGTCGGTCTGGGTGGAGGTGTGGAACGGTAGAGGCAAGAAGTCACTCGCTGACATGGTCCACAGGCCCCCTGACAGTAACCACAGTGTGACAACGCATACAGGAAGAAACATTAGGGGTTTGCGATAATGGGACGCCAATAGATAGATAGAGAAATACAGCACAGAACAGGCCCTTCGGCCCACGATGTTGTGCCGAACTTTTGTCCTAGGGAGGTTAATCATAGAATTTTGATCACTAAGGGCAATTTATCACGGCCAATCCACCCAACCTGCACATCTTTGGACTGTGGGAGGGCAGCACGGTGGCCTAGTGGTTAGCACAGCTGCCTCACGGCGCTGAGGTCCCAGGTTCGATCCTGGCTCTGGGTCACTGTCCATGTGGAGTTTGCACATTCTCCCTGTGTCTGCGTGGGTTTCGCCCCCACAAACCAAAAATGTGCAGAGTAGGTGGATTGGCCACGCTAAATTGCCCCTTAATTGGAAAAGATAATTGGGTAATCTAAATTTGAAAAAAAAAATCTTTGGACTGTGGGAGGAAACCGGAGCACCCGGAGGAAACCCACACACACACACGGGGAGGATGTGCAGACTCTACACAGACAGTGACCCAAGCCGGAATCAAACTTGGGACCCTGGAGCTGTGAAGCAATTGTGCTATCCACAATGCTACCGTGCTGCCCTTAAGAACAAATTAATCAAGACTCCATTATTCTACCATAATCCATGTACCTATCCAATAGCCGCTTGAACATAAGAACATAAGAACTAGGAGCAGGAGTAGGCCATCTGGCCCCTCGAGCCTGCTCCGCCATTCAATGAGATCATGGCTGATCTTTTGTGGACTCAGCTCCACTTTCCGGCCCGAACACCATAACCCTTAATCCCTTTATTCTTCAAAAAACTATCTATCTTTACCTTAAAAACATTTAATGAAGGAGCCTCAACTGCTTCACTGGGCAAGGAATTCCATAGATTCACAACCCTTTGGGTGAAGAAGTTCCTCCTAAACTCAGTCCTAAATCTACTTCCCCTTATTTTGAGGCTATGCCCCCTAGTTCTGCTGTCACCCGCCAGTGGAAACAAACTGCCCGCATCTATCCTATCTATTCCCTTCATAATTTTAAATGTTTCTATAAGATCCCCCCTCATCCTTCTAAATTCCAACGAGTACAGTCCCAGTCTACTCAACCTCTCCTCATAATCCAACCCCTTCAGCTCTGGGATTAACCTAGTGAATCTCCTCTGCACACCCTCCAGCGCCAGTACGTCCTTTCTCAAGTAAGGAGACCAAAACTGAACACAATACTCCAGGTGTGGCCGCACTAACACCTTATACAATTGCAACATAACCTCCCTAGTCTTAAACTCCATCCCTCTAGCAATGAAGGACAAAATTCCATTTGCCTTCTTAATCACCTGTTGCACTTGTAAACCAACCTTCTGTGACTCATGCACTAGCACACCCAAGTCTCTCTGAACAGCGGCATGCTTTAATATTTTATCGTTTAAATAATAATCCCGTTTGCTGTTATTCCTACCAAAATGGATAACCTCACATTTGTCAACATTGTATTCCATCTGCCAGACCCGAGCCCATTCACTTAACCTATCCAAATCCCTCTGCAGACTTCCAGTATCCTCTGCACTTTTCGCTTTACCACTCATCTTAGTGTCATCTGCAAACTTGGACACATTGCCCTTGGTCCCCAACTCCAAATCATCAATGTAAATTGTGAACAATTGTGAGCCCAACACGGATCCCTGAGGGACACCACTAGCTACTGATTGCCAACCAGAGAAACACCCATTTATCCCAACTCTTTGCTTTCTATTAATTAACCAATCCTCTATCCATGCTACTACTTTACCCTTAATGCCATGCATCTTTATCTTATGCAGCAACCTTTTGTGTGGCACCTTGTCAAAGGCTTTCTGGAAATCCAGATATACCACATCCATCGGCTCCCCGTTATCTACTGCACTGGTAATGTCCTCAAAAAATTCCACTAAATTAGTTAGGCATGACCTGCCTTTTACGAACCCATGCTGCGTCTGCCCAATGGGACAATTTCTATCCAGATGCCTCGCAATTTCTTCCTTGATGATAGATTCCAGCATCTTCCCTATTACCGAAGTTAAACTCACTGGCCTATAATTTCCTGCTTTCTGCCTACCTCCTTTTTTAAACAGTGGCGTCACGTTTGCTAATTTCCAATCCACCGGGACCACCCCAGAGTCTAGTGAATTTCGGTAAATTATCACTAGTGCATCTGCAATTTCCCTAGCCATCTCTTTTAGCACTCTGGGATGCATTCCATCAGGGCCAGGAGACTTGTCTACCTTTAGCCCCATTAGCTTGCCCATCACTCCCTAATGTTTCTGACTCAATTACTTGCACAGGCAGTGCGTTCCATGCCCCCACTACTCTCTGGGTAAAGAACCTACCTCTGACATCCCCCCTATATCTTCCACCATTCACCTTAAATTTATGTCCCCTTGTAATGGTTTGTTCCACCCGGGGAAAAAGTCTCTGACTGTCTACTCTATCTATTCCCCTGATCATCTTATAAACCTCTATCAAGTCGCCCCTTATCCTTCTCCGTTCTAATGAGAAAAGGCCAAGCACCCTCAACCTTTCCTCGTATGACCTACTCTCCATTCCAGGCAACATCCTGGTAAATCTCCTTTGCACCTTTTCCAAAGCTTCCAAATCCTTCCTAAAATGAGGCGATCAGAACTGCACACAGTACTCCAAATGTGGCCTTACCAAGGTTTTGTACAGCTGCATCATCACCTCACGGCTCTTAAATTCAATCCCTCTGCTAATGAACGCTAGCACACCATAGGCCTTCTTCACAGCTCTATCCACTTGAGTGGCAACTTTTAAAGATCTATGAACATAGACCCCAAGATCTCTCTGCTCCTCCACATTGCCAAGAACCCTACCATTAACCCTGTATTCCGCATTCATATTTGTCCTTCCAAAATTTGTCAGGTGAACTTCCTACACGTATATCCCTCAAAAAGTAATTAAACACAGAAGAACCGTCCTGACCATCAGCTGACCATTCCCCCCTGACCCTTCCCCCCTGACCATTTCCCCCTGACCATTCCCTCCTGGCCATTCCTCCTGGTCATTCCCATCTAGCCACTCCGCTCTGGTCATTCTTTCATGACTATTCCTTGACCTTCCCCCCCCTGGCCATCCCCTGACATTCCTTGACCATTACCTTCCGGCCATTCAATAACCATTCTCTCCTTTTTTTTAAAATAGAGTACCCAATTCATTTTTTTCCCAATTATGGGACAATTTAGCGTGGCCAATCCACCTAACCTGCACATCTTTGGGTTGTGGGGGCGAAACCCAGGCAGGCACGGGGAGACTGCGCAAACTCATGACCATTCTCTCCTGGCCTTCCCTTGACCTTTCCCTCCATTCCTGACCTTTCCCTCCTTGACCATCCTTCCTGACCATTCCCTCCAGGCCATTCCCTCCTGTCCATTCCTGATTTTTCCCTCCTTGACCATTCCCTCCTGGACTTTCCTTGATCTTTCCCACCTGGCCATTCCTTGACCTTTCGTCCTGAATATTTCTTGACCTTTCCCTCACAGACCATAGCCTCCTGACCATTTCCCTCCTGTCCATTCATTGACATTCCCTCCCGGCCATTCCCTCCTGACCTTTCCTTGACCTTTCCCTCCTGGCCTTTCCTTGACCTTTCCCTCCTGGCCTTTCCTTGACCTTTCCCTCCTGACCATTCCTTTATCTTTCTCTCCTGACCTTTTCTTCCTAGCCATTCCTTGACCTTTCCCTCCTGGCCTTTCCTTGACCTTTCCCTCCTGACCATTCTCTCCTTGACCTTTCCACCCTGACCATACCTTGACCTTTCCCTCCTGACCATTCCCTCTTGACCATTCCTTGACCTTTCCCTCCTGGCCAGTCCTTGGCCATTCCCTCCTGGCATTTCCTTGACCATTCCCTCCTGACCATTCCACCCTTGACCTTTCCCTCCTGGCCTTTCCTTGACCATTCCCTCTTGACCATTCCTTGACCTTTCCCTCCTGGTCAGTCCTTGGCTATTCCCTCCTGGCATTTCCTTGGCCATTCCCTCCTGGCATTTCCTTGACCATTCCCTCATGTCCATTTCCTCCTGACCATTCCACCTTGACCATTCCTTGACCTTTCCCTCCTGACCTTTCCTTGACCTTTCCCTCCTGGCCAGTCCTTGGCCATTCCCTCCTGGCATTTCCTTGACCATTCCCTCATGTCCATTCCCTCCTGACCATTCCACCTTGACCATTCCTTGACCTTTCCCTCCTGACCTTTCCTTGACCTTTCCCTCCTGGCCTTTCCTTGACCTTTCCCTCCTGGCCAATCCTTGGCCATTCCCTCCTGGCATTTCCTTGATCATTCCCTCATGTCCATTCCCTCCTGACCATTCCTTGACCTTTCCCTCCTGGCCTTTCCTTGACCATTCCCTCCTGACCATTCCTTGACCATTCCCTCCTGGCCATTCCTTGACCTTTCCCTCTTGACCTTTCGCTCCTTGACCTTTCCCTGCTGGCCACGCCCTGCTCAGTCTCTGGCCGGCTGCCAGGCCGGGTCACGTGCACAGGGGGTGGCGAGCGGAGCGCGGGTTGGCGGAGGCGGGAGATCCGGGGTCGCGCACGGCGGGGAGCGCAACGTCATGACGTTGGTGGAGGCGCGCCGGCGACTCTGGTGACGTCCAAAGAGCGCGACGGAGAGAGAAAGAGACAGAGAAGAGAGAGAGAGAGAGGGAGAGAATGGTGAGAGAAATATATAATTTAATCCAATGTATTAAATATAAACACACTCGGAGAGAGAAATAGCGAGAGAGGAGAGAGACACACACAGAGGGAGAGCGAGAGAGAGAATGGTGCGGGAAATATATAATCTAATCCAATATATATATATATATATATACACACACTCAGAGAGAGAGAGGGAGAGAGATAGAGAGAGAATGGTAAGGGAAATATATAATCTAATATATATATATATATATATACACACACTCAGAGAGAGAGAGAGAGGGGAGAGAGATAGAGAGAGAATGGTGAGGGAAATATATAATCTAATATATATATATATATACACACACTCAGAGAGAGAGAGGGAGAGAGATAGAGAGAGAATGGTAAGGGAAATATATAATCTAATATATATATATATATATATACACACACTCAGAGAGAGAGAGAGAGGGGAGAGAGATAGAGAGAGAATGGTGAGGGAAATATATAATCTAATCCAATATATATATAAATATATATATACACACTCACACTCAGAGAGAGAGAGGGAGAGAGATAGAGAGAGAATGGTAAGGGAAATATATAATCTAATATATATATATATATATACACACACTCAGAGAGAGAGAGAGAGGGGAGAGAGATAGAGAGAGAATGGTGAGGGAAATATATAATCTAATCCAATATATATATAAATATATATATACACACTCACACTCAGAGAGAGAGAGGGAGAGAGATAGAGAGAGAATGGTAAGGGAAATATATAATCTAATATATATATATATATATACACACACACTCAGAGAGAGAGAGAGAGGGGAGAGAGATAGAGAGAGAATGGTGAGGGAAATATATAATCTAATCCAATATATATATATACACACACTCAGAGAGAGAGAGAGAGGGGAGAGAGATAGAGAGAGAATGGTGAGGGAAATATATAATCTAATCCAATATATATATATAAATATATACACACACACACTCAGAGAGAGAGAGAGGGGAGAGAGATAGAGAGAGAGTGGCGAGGGAAATATATAATCTAATATATATATATATATATGTATACACACACACACTCAGAGAGAGAGAGAGAGGGGAGAGAGATAGAGAGAAAATGGTGAGGGAAATATATAATCTAATATATATATATATATATATATATACACACTCAGAGAGAGAGAGAGAGGAGAGAGATAGAGAGAGAATGGTGAGGGAAATATATAATCTAATCCAATATATATATAAATATATATATACACACACTCAGAGAGAGAGAGAGAGGGGAGAGAGATAGAGAGAGAATGGTGAGGGAAATATATAATCTAATCCAATATATATATATAAATATATATATACACACACTCAGAGAGAGAGAGAGAGAGAGAGAGAGAGAGGGGAGAGAGATAGAGAGAGAATGGTGAGGGAAATATATAATCTAATATATATATATATATATATAATATATATATACACACACACTCAGAGAGAGAGAGAGGAGAGAGATAGAGAGAGAATGGTGAGGGAAATATATAATCTAATCCAATATATATATAAATATATATATACACACACTCAGAGAGAGAGAGAGAGGGGAGAGAGATAGAGAGAGAATGGTGAGGGAAATATATAATCTAATCCAATATATATATAAATATATATATACACACACTCAGAGAGAGAGAGAGAGAGGGGAGAGAGATAGAGAGAGAATGGTGAGGGAAATATATAATCTAATATATATATATATATATATATATATATATACACACACTCAGAGAGAGAGAGAGGAGAGAGATAGAGAGAGAATGGTGAGGGAAATATATAATCTAATATATATATATATACACACACACTCAGAGGGAGAGAGATAGAGAGAGAATGGTGAGGGAAATATATAATCTAATATATATATATATATATATATATACACACACTCAGAGAGAGAGAGAGAGAGAGGAGAGAGAGAGAGAGAGAATGGTGAGGGAAATATATAATCTAATATATATATATACACACACACAGAGAGAGAGAGAGAGAATGGCGAGGGAAATATATAATCTAATCCAATATATATATATATATATATATATATACACACACACTCAGAGAGAGAGAGATAGAGAGAGAATGGTGAGGGAAATATATACTCTAATATATATATACATATATATACACACACTCGGAGAGAGGGGAGAGAGATAGAGAGAGAATGGTGAGGGAAATATATACTCTAATATTAATATATATATATATGTACACACACACTCAGAGAGAGAGAGAGAGGAGAGGGGGGGGGGAGAGAGAATGGTGAGGGAAATATATAATTTAATCCAATATATTAAATATATACACCCTCAGAGAGAGAGAGGAGAGAGACACACAGGGAGAGAGAGAACAGTGAGGAAAATATATAATCTAATCCAATATATATATACACACTCAGAGAGAGAGGGAGAGAGAGATAGCAGTGAGGGAAATATATAATCTAATATAATAAATATATACAGAGAGAGAGAGATAGTGGTGAGGGAAATATATAATCTAATCCAATATATTAAATATAAACACCCTCAGAGAGAGAGAGGAGAGAGGTACACAGAGGGAGAGAGAGAACAGTGAGAAAATATATAATCTAATCCAATATATATATATGTACACACTCAGAGAGAGAGAGGAGAGAGTGGTGAGGGAAATATATAATCTAATATAATAAATATATACAGAGAGAGAGAGAGAATGGTGAGGGAAATATCTAATCTAATCCAATATATTAAATATGTACACTCTCAGAGAGAGAGAGAGAGAGAGGGGAGAGACACACAGAGGGAGAGCGAGAGAGACAATGGTGAGGAAAATATATAATCTAATCCAATATATATATAATCTAATATAATAAATATATACAGAGAGAGAGAGGGAGAATGGTGAGGGAAATATATAATCTAATATAATAAATATATACACAGGTGAGAGAGGGGGGAGAGGGAGAGAGAGAATGGTGAGATAGATATATAATCTAATATAATAAATATATACACAGATGAGGGAGAGGGAGAGAGAGAGAGAGGGAGGGAGAGAGAGAGAATGGTGAGGAAAATATATAATTTAATATAATATATACAGAGAGAGAGAGGGGGAGAGACAGAGAGAATGGTGAGGAAAATATATAATCTAATATAAATATATATACAGAGAGAGGGAGAGAGAATGGTGAGAGAAATATAATATAAATATATACAAAGAGAGAGAAAGAAACAGAGAATGGTGACAGGAATAATAATCTAATATAGGGGCAGCACAGTGGCGTAGTGTGTAGCACTGCTGCCTCACAGTGCCGAGGTCCCGGGTTCGAGCCTGGCCCTGGGTCACTGTCCGTGTGGAGTTTGCACATTCTCCCCGTGTTTGCGTGGGTTTCGCCCCCACAACCCAAAGATGTGCAGGGAAGGGGGATTGGCCATGCTAAATTGCCCCTTAATTGGAAAAAATGGATTGTATACTCTAAATTTATTTTTTTTAAATACTAATGTAATATAGATATATATATATACACACACACACACACTCAGAGACAGGGGGGAGATAGAAAACAGAGAAGAGAATGGTGAGAGAAATATAATATAATCTAATATATGCGTGTATATAAACACAGGGGGGGGGAGAAAACAACAATGGTGAGAGAGAGAATATAATATATATTCACAGAGAGGGAGGGGGAGAGAGAGAGAGAGAACAGAATATTGAGAATAACAGAATAGAATATAGAGAGAGAGGGAGTGTGAGAGGGGACAGAAAGAGAGAAAACAATGGTGAGAATAATAGAATAGAATACATAAATATAGATATATACACAGAAAGTGGGGGGGGGGGGGGGAGAGTGAGGGAAAACAGAACAGATTGGTGAGAGAAAGAATAATATAATAAATATATACAGAGAGAGAGGAAACAGAACGGTGAGAATAATAGAGAGAGAGAGAAAGAGAGAAAATAATATACAGGGAGAGGAGCCTGGGTTGGGCAGAGGAGGTGTAAAAGGTGGGGGGATTGGGGTTAGGGAGAGGGCTGGAGGTTTGGGGAGATGGGCTAGGGAGGGGGTGGGGAGATGCATTGCAGCACTTCCCATGCAGTACTGAATGAGTGCTGCATTGCAGCACATCGCGTGCAGTACTGAGCGAGCACTGCACTGCAGCATTCCCGTGCAGTACCGGGCGAGTGCTGCATTGCAGCACTTCCCATGCAGTACTGAGCGAGTGCTGCATTGCAGTACTGAGCGAGCGCTGCATTGCCACACTTCCCATGCAGTACTGAGTGAGTGCTGCATTGCAGCACATCCCGTGCAGTACTGAGCGAGCGCTGCATTGCCACACTTCCCATGCAGTACTGAGTGAGTGCTGCATTGCAGCACTTCCCGTGCAGTACTGAGCGAGCGCTGCATTGCCGCACTTCCCGTGCAGTACTGAGCGAGTGCTGCATTGCAGCACTTCCCGTGCAGTACTGAGCGAGCGCTGCATTGCCGCACTTCCCGTGCAGTACTGAGCCAGCGCTGCATTGCCGCACTTCCCGTGCAGTACTGAGCTAGCGCTGCATTGCAGCACTTATAGAAAGCAAAGAGTGGGGATTAATGGGTGTTTCTCTGGTTGGCAATCAGTGGCTAGTGGTGTCCCTCAGGGATCCGTGTTGGGCCCACAATTGTTCACAATTTACATAGATGATTTGGAGTTGGGGACCAAGGGCAATGTGTCCAAGTTTGCAGATGACACTAAGATAAGTGGTAAAGCGAAAAGTGCAGAGGATACTGGAAGTCTGCAGAGGGATTTGGATAGGTTAAGTGAATGGGCTAGGGTCTGGCAGATGGAATACAATGTTGACAAATGTGAGGTTATCCATTTTGGTAGGAATAACAGCAAACGGGATTATTATTTAAACGATAAAATATTAAAGCATGCCGCTGTTCAGAGAGACTTGGGTGTGCTAGTGCATGAGTCACAGAAAGTTGGTTTACAGGTGCAACAGGTGATTAAGAAGGCAAATGGAACTTTGTCCTTCATTGCTCGAGGGATGGAGTTTAAGACTAGGGAGGTTATGTTGCAATTGTATACGGTGTTAGTGAGGCCACACCTGGAGTATTGTGTTCAGTTTTGGTCTCCTTACTTGAGAAAGGACATACTGGCACTGGAGGGTGTGCAGAGGAGATTCACTAGGTTAATCCCAGACCTGAAGGGGTTGGATTATGAGGAGAGGTTGAGTAGACTGGGACTGTACTCGTTGGAATTTAGAAGGATGAGGGGGGATCTTATAGAAACATTTAAAATTATGAAGGGAATAGATAGGATAGATGCGGGCAGGTTGTTTCCACTGGCGGGTGACAGCAGAACTAGGGGACGTAGCCTCAAAATAAGGGGAAGTAGATTTAGGACTGAGTTTAGGAGGAACCTCTTCACCCAAAGGGTTGTGAATCTATGGAATTCCTTGCCCAGTGAAGCAGTTGAGGCTCCTTCATTAAATATTTTTAAGGTAAAGATAGATAGTTTTTTGAAGAATAAAGGGATTAAGGGTTATGGTGTTCGGGCCGGAAAGTGGAGCTGAGTCCACAAAAGATCAGCCATGATCTCATTGAATGGCAGAGCAGGCTCGAGGGGCCAGATGGCCGACTCCTGCTCCTAGTTCTTATGTTCTTATGTTCCCGTGCAGTACTGAGCTAGCGCTGCATTGCATCACTTCCCATGCAGTCCGGGCGAGCGCTGCATTGCAGCACTTCCCATGCAGTACTGAGCGAGCGCTGCATTGCAGCACTTCCCATGCAGTACTGAGCCAGCGCTGCATTGCAGCACTTCCCATGCAGTACTATTTTTTCTTCTTTTTAAAAAATAAATTTAGATTATCCAATTATTTTTTCCAATTAAGGGACAATTTAGCCTGGCCAATCCACCTACTTCTGCACATTTTTGGGTTGTGGGGGCGAAACCCACGCAGACACGGGGAGAATGTGCAATCTTCCCAGGCAGTACTGAGCGAGTGCTGCATTGCAGCACTTCCCGTGCAGTACTGAGCGAGCGCTGCACTGCAGCACTTCCAACGCAGTACTGAGCGTGAGCTGCATTGCAGCACTTCTCATGCAGTACTGAGCGAACGCTGCATTGCAGCACTTTGCGTGTAGTACTGAGCGAGCGCTGCATTGCAGCACTTCTCATGCAGTACTGAGAGAGCGCTGCATTGCAGCACTTCCCATGCAGTACTGAGCGAGCGCTGCATTGCAGCACTTTCCATGCAGTACTGAGAGAGCGCTGCATTGCATCACTTCCCATGCAGTACTGAGCGAGCGCTGCATTGCATCACTTCCCATGCAGTACTGAGCGAGCGCTGCATTGCATCACTTCCCATGCAGTACTGAGCGAGCGCTGCATTGCCGCACTTCCCGTGCAGTACTATTTTTTCTTCATTAAAAAAAATAAATTTAGATTATCCATTTATTTTTTCCAATTAAGGGGCAATTTAGCGTGGCCAATCCACCTACTTCTGCACATTTTTGGGTTGTGGGGGCGAAACCCACGCAGACACGGGGAGAATGTGCAATCTTCCCATGCAGTACTGAGCGAGCGCTGCATTGCAGCACTTCCCGTGCAGTACTGAGAGAGCGCTGCATTGCAGCACTTCCCGTGCAGTACTGAGAGAGCGCTGCATTGCAGCACTTCCCGTGCAGTACTGAGCGAGTGCTGCATTCCAGCACTTCCCGTGCAGTACTGAGAGAGCGCTGCATTGCAGCACTTCCCGTGCAGTACTGAGCGAGTGCTGCATTCCAGCACTTCCCGTGCAGTACTGAACGCGAGCTGCATTGCCGCACTTCCCATGCAGTACTGAGCGAGCTCTGTATTGCAACACTTCCCATGCAGTACTGAGCGAGTGCTGCACTGCAGCATTTCCAACGCAGTACTGAGCGCGAGCTGCATTGAAGCACTTCCCACGCAGTACTGAGCGAGTGCTACATTACAGCACTTCCCATGCAGTACTGAGCGAGCGCTACATTGCAGCACTTCCCGTTCAGTACTGAGCGAGCGCTGCATTGCAGCACTTCCCGTTCAGTACTGAGCGAGCGCTACATTGCAGCACTTCCCGTGTAGTACTGAGCGAGCGCTGCATTGCAGCAGTTCATCTGCAGTATTGGGTAAGTGCTGCATTGCAGCACTTTTCATGCAGTACTGAGCGAGCGCTGCATTGCAGCACTTCCTGTGCAGTACTGAGCAAGCGCTGCATTGCAGCAGTTCATCTGCATGGTGGTTAGCATAAATGCTTCACAGCTCCAGGGTCCCAGGTTCGATTCCCGGCTGGGTCACTGTCTGTGCGGAGTCTGCACGTCCTCCCCGTGTGTGCGTGGGTTTCCTCCGGGTGCTCCGGTTTCCTCCCACAGTCCAAAGATGTGCGGGTTAGGTGGATTGGCCAGGCTAAATTGCCCTTAGTGTCCTAATAAATAAGGTTAATGGGGGTTGTTGGGTTAGTGGTATCGGGTGGATACGTGGGCCTTAGTAGGGTGATCATTGCTCGGCACAACATCGAGGGCCGAAGGGCCTGTTCTGTGCTGTACTGTTCTATGTTCTATGATCTGCAGTATTGGGTAAGTGCTGCATTGCAGCACTTTTCATACAGTACTGAGCGAACGCTGCATTGCAGCACTTCCCATGCAGTACTGAGCGAGCGCTGCATTGCAGAACTTCTCATGCAGTACTGAGCGAGCGCTGCATTGCAGCACTTCCCATGCAGTACTGAGCGAGCGCTGCATTGCAGCACTTCCCGTGCAGTACCGAGCGAGCACTGCATTGCAACACTTCCCATGCAGTACTGAGCGAGTGCTGCACTGCAGCACTTCCCATGCAGTACCGAGCGAGCACTGCACTGCAACACTTCTCATGCAGTACTGAGCGAGTACTGCATTGCAGCACTTCCCGTGCAGTACTGAGCTAGCGCTGCACTGCAGCACTTCCAACGCAGTACTGAGCGCGAGCTGCATTGCAGCACTTCCCGTGCAGTACTGAACGCGAGCTGCATTGCAGCACTTCCCATGCAGTACTGAGCGAGCGCTGCATTGCAGCACTTCCCGTGCAGTACTGAGCGAGTGCTGCATTCCAGCACTTCCCGTGTAGTACTGAGCGAGCGCTGCATTGCAGCAGTTCATCTGCAGTATTGGGTAAGTGCTGCATTGCAGAACTTATCATGCAGTACTGAGCGAACGCTGCATTGCAGCACTTCCCATGCAGTACTGAGCGAGCACTGCATTGCAGCACTTCCCGTGCAGTACTGAGCTAGCGCTGCATTGCAGCAGTTCATCTGCAGTATTGGGTAAGTGCTGCATTGCAGAACTTCTCATGCAGTACTGAGCGAACGCTGCACTGCAGCACTTCCCATGCAGTACTGAGCGAGCGCTGCATTGCAGCACTTCTCATGCAGTACTGAGCGAGTGCTGCATTGCAGCACTTCTCATGCAGTACTGAGCGAGCGCTGCATTGCAACACTTCCCAGGCAGTACTGAGCGAGCGCTGCATTGCAGCACTTCCCGTGCAGTACTGAGCGAGCGCTGCATTGCAGCACTTCCCAGGCAGTACTGAGCGAGCGCTGCATTGCAGCACTTCCCATGCAGTACTGAGCGAGCGCTGCATTGCAGCACTTCCCAGGCAGTACTGAGCGAGCGCTGCATTGCAGCACTTCCCGTGCAGTACTGAGCGAGCGCTGCATTGCAGCACTTCCCAGGCAGTACTGAGAGAGCGCTGCATTGCAGCACTTCTCATGCAGTACTGAGCGAGCGCAGCATTGCAGCACTTCCCAGGCAGTACTGAGCGAGCGCTGCATTGCAGCACTTCCCGTGCAGTACTGAGCGAGCGCTGCATTGCAGCACTTCTCTTGCAGTACTGAGCGAGCGCAGCATTGCAGCACTTCCCAGGCAGTACTGAGCGAGCGCTGCATTGCAGCACTTCCCGTGCAGTACTGAGCGAGCGCTGCATTGCAGCACTTCCCAGGCAGTACTGAGAGAGCGCTGCATTGTAGCACTTCCCAGGCAGTACTGAGCGAGCGCTGCATTGCAGCACTTCCCAGGCAGTACTGAGCGAGCGCTGCATTGCAGCACTTCCCGTGCAGTACTGAGCGAGCGCTGCATTGCAGCACTTCCCGTGCAGTACTGAGCGAGCGCTGCATTGCAGCACTTCCCATGCAGTACTGAGCGAGCGCTGCATTGCAGCACTTCCCATGCAGTACTGAGCGAGCGCTGCATTGCAGCACTTCCCGTGCAGTACTGAGCGAGCGCTGCATTGCAGCACTTCCCAGGCAGTACTGAGCGAGCGCTGCATTGCAGCACTTCCCAGGCAGTACTGAGCGAGCGCTGCATTGCAGCACTTCCCGTGCAGTACTGAGCGAGCGCTGCATTGCAGCACTTCCCATGCAGTACTGAGAGAGCGCTGCATTGCAGCACTTCCCGTGCAGTACTGAGCGAGCGCTGCATTGCAGCACTTCCCATGCAGTACTGAGAGAGCGCTGCATTGCAGCACTTCCCGTGCAGTACTGAGCGAGCGCTGCATTGCAGCACTTCCCGTGCAGTACTGAGCGAGCGGTGCATTGCAGCACTTCCCATGCAGTACTGAGCGAGCGGTGCATTGCAGCACTTCCCGTGCAGTACTGAGCGAGCGCTGCATTGCAGCCCTTCCCATGCAGTACTGAACGAGTGCTGCGCTGTCAGGGGTGCTGTCTTTTTGGATGAGGCATAAAAACCGAGGCACCGTTTCGTACCTTGGGTAAATGCTATACTCTCCCCGCCCCCCTCCCCAATGACAGAGGCAATTTAGCCTGGCCACCTACCCTGCACATCTTTTTGGGTCAGAAAGCCGAACTACATCAAATATTCAGAGGGGTGCGCAAACATTTGGTCAAAGTGGTCAGTGAGTGTGTGGTCCGGAGGGGAGAGCTTTGAACTATGGGGGGGGGGGGGGGGGGGGGGGCATAGTCTCCTTGGGAGGGACTGGCCAGACGTGAGAAGCTTGTTTCGCCCAGCGGGTTGTGAATCTTGGGAATTCTCCACTCCAGAGGGAATGGGTTGTTCAGTCATTGGGTGTATTAAATACGGAGGTGGATAGATTCTCCTGACACTGACAGATACTGAGATCAGGCAAGAAAGTGGGGGTGGAAGGTCAGCCATGGTCTGACTGAAATGGAGGAGGTGGATGGGCCACTCCCGCTCGTTTGCACCTTTGAAGAGGTTTTAGGGAGGGAATTCTGGCGCTCAGGGCCGAGGCTGATGGAGGGATAGCCAGCAATGAAGTGATATAAATCAGGAACGCACAAGGGGGCGGCACTGCGGCGCAGTGGTTAGCACTGCTGCCTCACGGGGCCGAGGTCCCAGGTTCGATCCCGGCTGTGGGTCACTGTCCGTGTGGAGTTTGCACATTCTCCCCGTGTCTGCGTGGGTCTCACCTCCACAACCCAAAGATGTGCAGGGTAGGTGGATTGGCCACGCTAAATTGCCCCTTAATGGGCAAAATTACATTTTGTACTCTAAATTTATTTAAAAAAGGAATGTGTAAGAGGCTGGAATTGGGGGAGAGCTGAGCTCTCGGAGAGGGAATAGGAGATTCCTGTACAATTGTACCCAACGTGTCGATGCTTTTAGGGAAGGATTGTAGGAAGTTGGGGGGGGAAAGAATGAAACCTGCACTAAAAACCCCAATTTCTCATCTTCAGGTAGCGAGGAAGTATGAGAGATAACACCCAAGGAAGGAAACACGGCGGGTACTCTGGTCTCCAACTCGACACCCCATCACCCCCAAGGCAAGAGCAACCTTGTCCCGGTCAGAGAATGGACTTCACGGGGCGAAGGGAGAAGACTCGATCGGCCGAGGGCTGGTTCCAGGATCACACGGGTTTCAAAGGCGCTTCAAACTCGACGGAAGGGCGGGCGCAGAAAGATGGAAGCCACTCCTTGGGGAATCACACCACCTGGAACAACCTGTTGAGGAAAAGAAAAGCCATCTTTGACGAGCTGTCGGAAAAAGGGGCGAGCGACTGGGGCACGGCTTCTGACTGGGAGGCTGCGGAGTGCAGCGTCCCGTGCGAGAACGCCACAGACACCAGGGTCAGTGCCAAACGAATGGAGAAAAATTGTAACTTTACTCACGACCGTACGCGCTGCAGCCGCTACGCCCTGGGTGGAGGAGCAGATCACCGAGGGGGTGGGTGCAAGATGGCGCCGGCGGCTAAACCGTGCAGAAGCCTGAAGAGGAGGCGATTCCGGAAGAGGTGGAAGCTGATGCAGGCCTTCCACATGCTCCTGTATCGCCGGATTTCTCCCTTGACGTTCCACTGGAGGATCTGGAACCTGTCCAGGAAGAGGAGGGTGCTACAGCCTCACGGGGCCAAGCACGGCCAGTCCGACGCCGCTGGCCAGCCGAGGGTTGAAGGATCCGAGAGCGCGGCCAGCGCTCGGCCACGGGAATGGGGAGCCTGCCCGAAGTATCCGGAGGAAGGTAAGGTGTTCCGGGCCGGGCGCCCGGGTGCCGCCAGCCCGTGCTCGGACAGCCGCGTGGATGCCCGTTCGCCCGAGGGAAACAGACACCAGTGGCTGAAAGCTGGAAGCAGAAACTTGACCGTGAGGCTCCAGGGCCCGACGCCGCTCGCCACTTATCAACCCTTGCCCAAGGATCTCAGACTCGTGGGTCAGGCCGGCGCCTTGGAAAGTGCCGGCAAGCGGAGCGCAGCATCCGTCCCGTTCCGGGGAAGCTCCCCCGCCGATTCCGCAGAGAAACAGAAGACTGCCTCGAGCACGTCCGTGCAGACCAACAGCCACGGTTCAGCAGGACCCGGCAGGAAGCTGGCTAGCATGGACCACGGGGAGAATGTGCACCAGCCGCAGGGTGCAAGGCTGTCGGGCAAACTGTTCCTGGACCGAGGGCACCCCTTGTATTCCCGCTACGTGGCACGGCAGAAGGACGCGCTGCAGGTTTGCCGCGATGAAGCCGGCGGAGACACGTCCGCCCACGGCTCGAGCCTCCTCGGCGCCCAGGAGCAGGCGAGAGGACTTCCGTCCGGCCGTGCGAAGCCAGCAGAGACCGGCGTCTCCGTCGGCCAAATCCCATTCAGTGGCGTTGGAGGTAACAATGTGTTTGGGGAAAGATTCGGCGCATTGTATTGTCTGAATGGGATGAATGTACTGAATGGTGTGGCGGTGTGTGCTATAGTGACCAGACGATACAAACACGACGGTACATTGGCTGAACATGCCCACTGACACTTTGAAATTGAAGCTAGAATGTATAATTTAGCAGGAGTGGGCCATTCGGCCCCTCGAGCCTGCTCCGCCATTCAATAAGATCATGGCTGATGTTACTGTGGACTCGGCTCCACTTACCCGCCCACTCACCTTAATTCCTTTACTGTTCAAAATTCTATCTACCTTTGCCTCAGAAACATTCAATGAGGTAGCCTCACTGGGCAGGGGATTCCACAGATTCACAACCCTTTGGGTGAAGAAGTTCCTCCTAAACTCAGTCCTAAATCTACTTCCCCTTATTTTGAGGCTATGTCCCCTAGTTCTGCTGTCACCCGCCAGTGGAAACAACCTGCCCGCATCTATCCTACCTATTCCCTTCATAATTTTAGATGTTTTTATAAGATCCCCCCTCATCCTTCTAAATTCCAACGAGTACAGTCCCAGTCTACTCAACCTCTCCTCATAATCCAACCCCTTCAGCTCTGGGATTAACCTAGTGAATCTCCTCTGCACACCGTCCAGCGCCAGTACGTCCTTTCTCAGGTAAGGAGACCAAAACTGAACACAATACTCCAGGTGTGGCCTCACTAACACCTTATACAATTGCAACATCACCTCCCTAGTCTTAAACTCCATCCCTCTAGCAATGAAGGACAAAATTCCATTTTCCTTCAATTACCTGCTGCATCTGCAAACCAACACTTCTGTGATTCAAGCACATTACACCCAGGTCCCTCTGCACAGCAGCATGGTGCAATTTGTTACCCTTTAAATAATAATCCCGTTTGCTGTTATTCCGACCAAAATGGATGACCTCACATTTACCAACATTGTATTCCATCTGCCAGACCCTAGCCCATTCACTTAACCTATCCAAATCCCTCTGCAGACTTTCAGTGTCCTCTGCACACTTTACTCTACCACTCACCTTAGTGTCGTCTGCAAACTTGGACACATTGCCCTTGGTCCCCAACTCCAGATCATCGATGTAAATTGTGAACAATTGTGGGCCCAACACTGATCCCTGAGGGACACCACTAGCCACTGATTGCCAACCAGAGAAACACCCATTAATCCCCACTCTTGGCTGTCTGTCAGTTAACCAATCCTCTGTCCATGCTAATACATCACCCGTAACGCCGTGCACCTTTATCTTATGCAGCAGCCTTTTGTGCGGCACCTTGTCAAGTACCTTCTGCAAATCCAGATACACCACATCTACCGGTTCCCCGTTGTCCACCGCGCTCGTAACGTCCTCAAAGAATTCCACTAAATTAGTCAAACATGATCTGCCTTTCATGAACCCATGCTGCGCCTGCCCAATGGGACAATTCCTATCCAAATGTCTCATCTGATAGATTCAAACATTTTCCCCACTACAGAAGTTAAGCTAACCGGCCTATAGTTACCCGCCTTTTGTCCACCTCCTTTCTTAAACAGCGGCGTCACATTTGCTGTTTTCCAATCTGCCGCAACCATCCCAGAATCCAGTGAATTTTGGTAAATTATCACGAGTACATTTGCTATTTCCCCCCGCTATCACTTTCAGAATCCTCAGATGCATTGCATCAGGGCCAGAAGACTTGTCTACCTTTACCTCATTAGCTTGCCCAACACTATCTCCTTCGTGATAATGATCGTATCTACGTCCTCACCTGCCATAGCCTCCTTGGCAAGAATTATTGGCATGTTATTTGTGTCTTCAACTGTGAAGACCGACACAAATACCTGTTCAATGCCTCGGCCATTTCCTCATTTCCCATTATTCAATCTCCCTTCTCATCCTCCAAAGGACCAATGTTTACTTTAGCCACTCTTTTCCTTTTTATGCATTTGTAGACAGTTTTGCTATCTGTTTTTATATTCTGAGCTAGTTTAATCTATCTTACTTTATTTATAGCTTTTTTCATGGGTTTCTGTTGACCTCTCTCTCTCTCTGCTATTTAAATGAACTCTCTCCTCTCTCTCTCTGCTATTTAAATGAACTCTCTCCTCTCTCTCTCCGCTATTTAAATGAACTCTCTCCTCTCTCCGCTATTTAAATGAATTCTCTCCTCTCTCTCTCTCCGCTATTTAAATGAACTCTCTCCTCTCTCTCTCTCCGCTATTTAAATTAACTCTCTCTCTCTCCGCTATTTAAATGAACTCTCTCCTCTCTCTCCGCTATTTAAATGAACTCTCTCCTCTCTCTCTCTCTCCACTATTTAAATAAACTCTCTCCTCTCTCTCTTTCTCTCCGCTATTTAAATGAACTCTCTCCTCTCTCTCTCCGCTATTTAAATTACCTCTCTCTCTCTCCGCTATTTAAATTAACTCTCTCCTCTCTCTCCGCTATTTAAATGAACTCTCTCCTCTCTCTCTCTCTCTCCACTATTTAAATAAACTCTCTCCTCTCTCTCTTTCTCTCCGCTATTTAAATGAACTCTCTCCTCTCTCTCTCTCTCCGCTATTTAAATAAACTCGCTCCTCTCTCTCTCTCTCCTCTATTTAAATGAATTCTCTCCCCTCTCTCTCTCTCTCCGCTATTTAATGAACTCTCTCCCCTCTCTCTCTCTCCGCTATTTAAATGAACTCTCTCCTTCTCGCTCTCTCTGCTATTTAAATGAACTCCCTCTCTCTCTCTCCGCTATTTAAATGAACTCTCTCTTCTCTCTCCGCTATTTAAATGAACTCTCTCCTCTCTCTCCGCTATTTAAATGAACTCTCTCCTCTCTCTCTCTCCGCTATTTAAATTAACTCTCTCTTCTCTCTCTGCTATTTAAATGAACTCTCTCCTCTCTCTCCGCTATTTAAATGAACTCTCTCCTCTCTCTCTCTCCGCTATTTAAATGAACTCTCTCCCCTCTCCTCTCTCTCTGCTATTTAAATGAACTCTCTCCTCTCTCTCCGCTATTTAAATGAACTCTCTCCTCTCCGCTATTTAAATGAACTCTCTCCTCTCTCTCTCTCCGCTATTTAAATGAACTCTCTCCCCTCTCTCTCTCTCTCTGCTATTTAAATGAACTCTCTCCTCTCTCTCTCCGCTATTTAAATGAACCCTCTCCCCTCTCTCCCTCCGCTATTTAAATGAACTCTCTCCTGTCTCTCCGCTATTTAAATGAACTCTCTCCTCTCTCTCTCTCCGCTATTTAAATGAACTCTCTCCCCTCTCTCTCTCTCTCTGCTATTTAAATGAACTCTCTCCTCTCTCCGCTATTTAAATGAATTCTCTCCTCTCTCTCTCCGCTATTTAAATGAACTCTATCCTCTCTCTCTCTCTCTCTGCTATTTAAATGAACTCTCTCCTGTCTCTCTGCTATTTAAATGAACTCTCTCCTGTCTCTCCGCTATTTAAATGAACTCTCTCCTCTCTCTGCGCTTTTTGAAATGACGCAGTTCCCGTTTTCAGGCCACGATTGAATGTGGGAGCTGCATGCCACACTCTCCAGGGGTGGGACCGAAACATAACCGTCTCCTCGTTCATCTCTGTTCTTTTCACCAATCACCTCAAACTCTCTGCTCCTCGATTCTTCTGCCAATGGAAACAGATTTTTGTCCATATGGGCTCCTGCCCTGTCCTAGTTTTCAACAGCACAGTCAGCATGGCGACACAGTGGTTAGCACTGTTGCTTCACAGCGCCAGGGTCCCGGGTTCGATTCCCGGCTGGGTCACTGTCTGTGCGGAGTCTGCACGTCCTCCCCGGGTCTGCGTGGGTTTCCTCCGGGTGCTCCGGTTTCCTCCCACAAGTCCCGAAAGACGTGCTGTTGGGTGAATTGGACATTCTGAATTCTCCCTCTGTGTACCCGAACAGGCGCCGGAATGTGGCGACTAGGGGCTTTTCACAGTAACTTCATTGCAGTATTAATGTCAGCCTACTTGTGACAATAATAAAAATGATTATTATTAAGCGAGCCACTTGGTTCCGTGGCAATCAGGGAATAAATTTGACTGTGGGCAGCAAGGTAGCACAGTGGTTAGCACTGTTGCTTCACAGCTCCAGGGCCCCAGGTTCGATTCCCGGCTTGGGCCACTGTCTGTGCGGAGTCTGCACGTTCTCCCCGTGTCTGCGTGGGTTTCCTCCGGGTGCTCCGGTTTCCTCCCACAGTCCAGAGATGTGCAGGTTAGGAGGATTGGCCGTGCTAAATTGCCCCTTAGTGTCCAAGAAGGTTAGGTGGGGTTACGGGGATGAAGGGGATAGGGTGGTGGCATGGGGCTTAAGTAAGGTGCTCTTTCCAAGGGCCGGTGCAGACTCGATGGGCTGAATTGCCTCCTTCTGCACTGTAAATTGTATGAAAAATCTCTGGGACCGTTCTCATGAACCTTTTCGGGCCCCTCGCTAAATCCTTCCTTTAAGTCCCAGAATTGGACACACTACTCCATGCCGCACAAGTGTTTTATAAAACCTCATCATAACTTTCTTGCTTTTGTACTTTCTGCCTCTCTTAGGAAAGTCCTGGATCCGGTATTCCTTATTAACCACTTATCTCTGGTTTAACCCCTCATTTACTCTCATTGGTTTCTCATTCCCAGCTGAGACCTGGTTTGTTCACATGAATGCCTGTTACTTGGAGAATAACTTGTTAATCAAACATTGGACATTAGTTGAGATTGACCGGTGCCTATCAAAACTAGCTTAGTGTCTGCGTGTGCTGTCTTAGGAAAAATATTGGAAAGGATTCTGAGAAATACAATTTATGAATATTTAGAAAAACATAGTTTCATTAACGATAGTCAGCATGGGGCCTCACGGTAGCATGGTGGTTAGCATCAATGCTTCACAGCTCAAGTGTCCCAGGTTCGATTCCCGGCTGGGTCACTGTCTGTGTGGAGTCTGCACGTCCACCCCGTGTGTGCGTGGGTTTCCTCCGGGTGCTCCGGTTTCCTCCCACAGTCCAAAGATGTGCGGGTTAGGTGGATTGGCCACGCTAAATTGCCCGTAGTAAACCAAAAAGGAAAATAAAATAAATAAATGCGTATAGGAACGCAGTCGCAGTTGCCTCTGACGGTCCCTTTGTTTAGGAACAGCCTTCAATACTGGATTAGGTAAGCCTTGAAAGAGTTACAAGCACTTTGGCCAATAGTAAGAACCGATCATGCCGTGGAGGTGTCATTAGCTACCTTTCGAATGAATATTACCATTTTACTAAACTCTTCGGCTGCACACGCATCACCATAAAACGTGCAGTAATGGCACGTTTCCGTCTTTGGGCTGGTAGTTTGTAGGGTTCCTTATTCACGCGAGGCTTTGTCCTTATGTCCATGGACACCAGCTAAACTTCAGGTTTTTTTTAACATCAACTCTCTCATCCCCATATTTACACCAGACACAAACTGAAACATTTCAGAGTCATCACTGCATCCACTGTTTGTGCACGGCCTTTGAAAAGGAGCAGAACTTCCTCCAGCTTCAAACTCAGTTCCTGCGACACCTGGCCAGGGTACCTCTTCATCACAGACCAGTACAGGGCCCCGCTTGTCACCCGACGAGAACAGGCCAACGTGTTTGACACTGGGATCAGAGAGTGAGCTTGAATCCACCCAGTCACCCCGAGGCGTCGGAGATTAAACGAGCTCTCACCCCACTGCGGAACGTCAGTCCCGATTGCCTTGTGCAAAGGTCACGACTTCACAAGATGGCAACAGACCAGTGGTAGACTGCAGGTTTATCGAGTGGTTGCTGGTGGGGGGGGGGGTTTGGCCAGGGTACGGCAGGAGTGTGTGTCGGAGGACAGCACGGTGGCACAGTGGGTTAGCACAGCTGCCTCACGGCGCCGAGGTCCCGGGTTCAATCCCGGCCCTGGGTGACTGTCTGTGTGGAGTTTGCACATTCTCCCCGTGTCTGCGTGGGTTTCACCCCCACAACCCAAAGATGTGCAGGGTAGGTGGATTGGCCATGCTAAATTGCCCCTTAATTGGAAAAATGAATTGGATACTCTAATTTTAAAACATAGCAGGGGCAGCAGGGTAGCATGGTGGTTAGCATAAATGCTTCACAGCTCCAGGGTCCCAGGTTCGATTCCGGCTTGGGTCACTGTCTGTGTGGAGTCTGCACGTCCTCCCCTTGTGTGCGTGGGTTTCCTCCGGGTGCTCCGGTTTCCTCCCACAGTCCAAAGATGTGCGGGTTAGGTGGATTGGCCATGCTAAATTGCCCGTAGTGTCCTAATAAAAGTAAGGTTAAGGGGGGGGGTTGTTGGGTTACGGGTATAAGGTGGATGCGTGGGTTGAGTAGGGTGATCATGGCTCGGCACAACATTGAGGGCCGAAGGGCCTGTTCTGTGCTGTACTGTTCTATGTTCTATAAAGGAGTGTGTGTCGGGCAGAGTGTGATGTAACCGCAGTCAGTGGGGAATCACTTTGATGTTTAATTGTGTTTTATACCTGAAGGAGACGCAGATTGGCACGGTGGGGGGGAATCCCTCCCTCCCTCTGGCACTGAGTCTCGGTTCCAGAAACAAGTGATAGCAGACTCGCCCCGCACACAAACACGATTGGGAATGAGGACACACCGGCTCAGGCCAATCTCAACCACACTGAGAAATGGAGAAGCTGAGATTGGGGAAGCGAAAGTGTGGATGTGGGAAGAGACAGACTGAGCCAGTCCAGCAGCTCTAATAGTTAGTGGCAGCGCAGGATTGGCAGCCTGAGTGTTCACGACACGAACATGAAACTACAGCGCGATCAGAATAAAACATTCATCACAGAATCATAGAATTTACAGTGCACAAGGGGGCCATTGAGCCCATCGGGTCTGGACCAGCCCTTGGAAAGAACACCCTACATAAGACTACACCTCCCCCCTATCCGCGTAACCCCGAAACCCCACCGATCCATCAGGTACGGTTAGAATACAGTTAGAATCACAGTGAAACATTCCATCAGGTACAGTTTAATACAGTTAGAATCAGAGTGAAACATTCCATCAGGTACAGTTTAATACAGTTAGAATCACAGTGAAACATTCCATCAGGTACAGTTTAATACAGTTAGAATCAGAGTGAAACACTCCATCAGGTACAGTTTAATACAGTTAGAATCAGAGTGAAACATTCCATCAGGTACAGTTTAATACAGTTAGAATCAGAGTGAAACACTCCATCAGGTACAGTTTAATACAGTTAGAATCACAGTGAAACATTCCATCAGGTACAGTTTAATACAGTTAGAATCACAGTGAAACACTCCATCAGGTACAGTTTAATACAGTTAGAATCAGAGTGAAACATTCCATCAGGTACAGTTTAATACAGTTAGAATCACAGTGAAACATTCCATCAGGTACAGTTTAATACAGTTAGAATCACAGTGAAACATTCCATCAGGTACAGTTTAATGCAGTTAGAATCAGAGTGAAACACTCCATCAGGTACAGTTTAATACAGTTAGAATCACAGTGAAACATTCCATCAGGTACAGTTTAATACAGTTAGAATCACAGTGAAACATTCCATCAGGTACAGTTTAATACAGTTAGAATCACAGTGAAACACTCCATCAGGTATAGTTTAATACAGTTAGAATCACAGTGAAACATTCCATCAGGTATAGTTTAATACAGTTAGAATCACAGTGAAACACTCCATCAGGTACAGTTTAATACAGTTAGAATCACAGTGAAACACTCCATCAGGTACAGTTTAATACAGTTAGAATCACAGTGAAACACTCCATCAGGTACAGTTTAATACAGTTAGAATCACAGTGAAACATTCCATCAGGTACAGTTTAATACAGTTAGAATCAGAGTGAAACATTCCATCAGGTACAGTTTAATACAGTTAGAATCACAGTGAAACATTCCATCAGGTACAGTTTAATGCAGTTAGAATCAGAGTGAAACACTCCATCAGGTACAGTTTAATACAGTTAGAATCACAGTGAAACATTCCATCAGGTACAGTTTAATACAGTTAGAATCACAGTGAAACATTCCATCAGGTACAGTTTAATACAGTTAGAATCACAGTGAAACATTCCATCAGGTACAGTTTAATACAGTTAGAATCACAGTGAAACATTCCATCAGGTACAGTTTAATACAGTTAGAATCACAGTGAAACATTCCATCAGGTACAGTTTAATACAGTTAGAATCACAGTGAAACATTCCATCAGGTACAGTTTAATACAGTTAGAATCAGAGTGAAACATTCCATCAGGTACAGTTTAATACAGTTAGAATCAGAGTGAAACATTCCATCAGGTACAGTTTAATACAGTTAGAATCACAGTGAAACATTCCATCAGGTACAGTTTAATACAGTTAGAATCACAGTGAAACATTCCATCAGGTACAGTTTAATACAGTTAGAATCACAGTGAAACATTCCATCAGGTACAGTTTAATACAGTTAGAATCAGAGTGAAACATTCCATCAGGTACAGTTTAATACAGTTAGAATCACAGTGAAACATTCCATCAGGTACAGTTTAATACAGTTAGAATCACAGTGAAACATTCCATCAGGTACAGTTAAATACAGTTAGAATCAGAGTGAAACATTCCATCAGGTACAGTTTAATACAGTTAGAATCACAGTGAAACATTCCATCAGGTACAGTTTAATACAGTTAGAATCAGAGTGAAACATTCCATCAGGTACAGTTTAATACAGTTAGAATCACAGTG
Source organism: Scyliorhinus canicula (assembly GCF_902713615.1). NCBI lineage: Eukaryota > Metazoa > Chordata > Chondrichthyes > Carcharhiniformes > Scyliorhinidae > Scyliorhinus > Scyliorhinus canicula. Next base: position 14,546,128 of record NC_052174.1, read on the forward strand.
AAACATTCCATCAGGTACAGTTTAATACAGTTAGAATCAGAGTGAAACATTCCATCAGGTACAGTTTAATACAGTTAGAATCAGAGTGAAACATTCCATCAGGTACAGTTTAATACAGTTAGAATCACAGTGAAACACTCCATCAGGTACAGTTTAATACAGTTAGAATCACAGTGAAACACTCCATCAGGTACAGTTTAATACAGTTAGAATCAGAGTGAAACATTCCATCAGGTACAGTTTAATACAGTTAGAATCACAGTGAAACACTCCATCAGGTACAGTTTAATACAGTTAGAATCAGAGTGAAACACTCCATCAGGTACAGTTTAATACAGTTAGAATCACAGTGAAACATTCCATCAGGTACAGTTTAATACAGTTAGAATCAGAGTGAAACATTCCATCAGGTACAGTTTAATACAGTTAGAATCACAGTGAAACACTCCATCAGGTACAGTTTAATACAGTTAGAATCAGAGTGAAACACTCCATCAGGTACAGTTTAATACAGTTAGAATCAGAGTGAAACATTCCATCAGGTACAGTTTAATACAGTTAGAATCACAGTGAAACATTCCATCAGGTACAGTTTAATACAGTTAGAATCAGAGTGAAACATTCCATCAGGTACAGTTTAATACAGTTAGAATCACAGTGAAACATTCCATCAGGTACAGTTTAATACAGTTAGAATCAGAGTGAAACATTCCATCAGGTACAGTTTAATACAGTTAGAATCACAGTGAAACATTCCATCAGGTACAGTTTAATACAGTTAGAATCACAGTGAAACATTCCATCGGGTACAGTTTAATACAGTTGGAATCACAGTGAAACATTCCATCAGGTACAGTTTAATACAGTTAGAATCACAGTGAAACATTCCATCGGGTACAGTTTAATACAGTTAGAATCAGAGTGAAACATTCCATCAGGTACAGTTTAATACAGTTAGAATCAGAGTGAAACATTCCATCAGGTACAGTTTAATACAGTTAGAATCACAGTGAAACACTCCATCAGGTACAGTTTAATACAGTTAGAATCAGAGTGAAACACTCCATCAGGTACAGTTTAATACAGTTAGAATCACAGTGAAACATTCCATCAGGTACAGTTTAATACAGTTAGAATCAGCAGTGAAACATTCCATCAGGTACAGTTTAATACAGTTAGAATCAGAGTGAAACATTCCATCAGGTACAGTTTAATACAGTTAGAATCAGAGTGAAACATTCCATCAGTTAGAATACATTACAGTGAAACACTCCATCAGGTACAGTTTAATACAGTTAGAATCAGAGTGAAACACTCCATCAGGTACAGTTTAATACAGTTAGAATCACAGTGAAACATTCCATCAGGTACAGTTTAATACAGTTAGAATCACAGTGAAACATTCCATCAGGTACAGTTTAATACAGTTAGAATCACAGTGAAACATTCCATCAGGTACAGTTTAATACAGTTAGAATCACAGTGAAACATTCCATCAGGTACAGTTTAATACAGTTAGAATCAGAGTGAAACATTCCATCAGGTACAGTTTAATACAGTTAGAATCAGAGTGAAACATTCCATCAGGTACAGTTTAATACAGTTAGAATCACAGTGAAACATTCCATCAGGTACAGTTTAATACAGTTAGAATCACAGTGAAACATTCCATCAGGTACAGTTTAATACAGTTAGAATCAGAGTGAAACAGTCCATCAGGTACAGTTTAATACAGTTAGAATCAGAGTGAAACATTCCATCAGGTACAGTTTAATACAGTTAGAATCAGAGTGAAACATTCCATCAGGTACAGTTTAATACAGTTAGAATCACAGTGAAACATTCCATCAGGTACAGTTTAATACAGTTTGAGGAAAACATTGTTATGGGCCAGGGGTTAATAACTCCGAAATGTATTATGAAGCCCATGTGACCTATAATTTTTAACACAGTTAGAATCAGAGTGAAACATTGGCAAGGACGAGCGTAAGAACCTTCACTTCATTTATGATTAATCAAACTTCCTCGGTTCTTTTATCAAAACAAAGTTTATTATAAGAATGTAGTTAACATATATCAAACACTGAGCAAGAATTTGTTATCCATTACAAACATGAGAAAACACACAACAGCTACTGTAATCTATGTATATAACTCTCAATGAATCCCCCTTAACTGTTCCAATTCAATAACACAATCCAATAAACCAAAACCCCTTTCAAGAACGTGGCCCAGCACACTGTATTCTCACTTCAATGGGGCTGGTCCTTTCCCTCCGATCCAGCCTCCAACCAGCAGACTCCAAACTCCTTCCGGAAGGCAGCTATATCTTTCAGGTTCCCAAGGCAGTTTGCCACACCCAATTTGCTTTTAGTTCACTGCCACAGCTTTAAAATGGAAACAGGGAAGCAATGCTTTTTTTCTTCTGCAGTCCAAAGCAGCAAACGGAAACTGAACCCCAAACACTAAACCCCCTCTCTCCTGACAGCCACAGCCCAGCTCCACCCACAAATGACATCACTGAAGCCGTGCTACAAGCCATGTGGTCAAATAAAACCTTTCTTAAAGGGACACTCACATGACACATTCCATCTGTTTGATAGTTATAAGCCGAGTGAGGCATTCCAGCAGGTTTAGAGAACGTTATAGTTAAGCTTTCATTAATCTTCGCCCCATCTTGTTCCTTGAAATGGATGCAGGTTCCGTGCGAATGTGGCATTTATCGGTTTCCCACACCCGACATGTTGATGATGATGCGCCAAACTTTCATGTCGCTGCCGTTAATCTCTGCTCCTGGAGGAAATTGGCCAGTGTTTAGCCCTCTGCATGCCGTAGTCTGTGTGTGGTCCGTGTTATTGCTACTGATCTAGTTTCTTCTGTGCTTCGCAATGACGTTGCAGATATGCTCGGCGTGAACGGGCACCCTCAGTGCGACCCCGATGAAGTCCCACCCTCGGACGCCAGCACCCAGTGCAAGCGCACCGTCGGAGACGACAACGGCATTGTCATCAGTCACGTGTGCAGCATTGGCTCGCAGATGGTGGAGCAGCTGTTTGGCGACGAGGAGGACAGTGGCGAGGGCAGCTCGGCGGGCATCGGCAAGCACAAGCACGATTCCGACGGTCAAGCAAGCGCCGCTGGAGAACTGGAGGCTGAAGGAGCCGCATCCACGCACTCAAAGAGCGGCGATCGAGCCAGTGCAGCCCACGTGCCGGCGATGAGCAGTGAGCATGTAGCGTGTGTTCATGGTAAGGGCTGTTTACAGTGACCTGGCTGTGATCGGACCTTGCTCCCATCTGCTAACATCAGTGCTCACTCCTTTGGGCAAGTTGGCCATTGTTTCCTTCGCTGAACCGTACCCAGCGACCCCACCCTCACTGCCACATTGTTACCACCCCCTAGGCTAGTGTGCGGTCAGTTCCAAGCCCACTGTGCTCGGAGTCTCAACACAATTGAATAATTCTTTTTTTAAATAAAGTTAGAGCAGCCAAATCTTTTTTGTTTCCAATTTAATGTGGCCAATCCACCTACCCTGTACGTCCTTTTGGGTTGTGGGGGGGGGGGGGGGGGGGCGAGACCCACGCAGACACCACACAGACACCACACAGACAGTGACCCAGGGCTGGGATTCGAACCCGTGTCCTCGGCGCCATGAGACAGCAGTGCTAACCACTGCGCCACCATGCCGTCCCTATTAACCAATAGTTCTTAGAAAAAAAACAAACGCCGTTGGCCCAATAATTACACTCACCAGGTTTGTAAGTTTAAACACAATTACTGTTTATTTACAACAAGAACTAGCATGAAATAAGCAGCAGATAGTTAACTATTATCTAATTTCTAATTCCCCGCTTTAACTTGCTTTCCCCCCCCCCCCCTCCATACACACACAGATAAGCAGACAAAGACAGAGGGTGGCGAAAGGGGTGAAAAAGTAAGTAAAAGGGAAAAAGAGTCTTTGTTTCGGAATAGTTTTCCAGCACCTCACTCCTTTTCAAAGTTTGCTTTCCGTTCGAGGCTTTACTGTAGATGCATTCAGGTCTCTGTAGTTTCAGGAATACAACACTCACGGTCTTTCCGGAGAGAGAGAGAGAGAGGGGGGGGGGGGGGGTGGGGGCACGGGGGTGGGTGGTCCTGGTCTTTTGTCTGCAGCCTGCAGTGGCTTTCCCGTAGATTGATTCATTCGGGTTCTCAGTAGCTTCAGGAATCCAGCACTCAAAAGGGCGGCACGGGTGGTGCAGTGGTTAGCATTGCTGCCTGACGGCGCCGAAGACAGACCCGGGTTCGATCCCGGCCCTGGGTGGTTGTCCGTGTGGAGTTTGCACATTGTCCCCGTGTCTGCGTGGGTTTCACCCCCACCAGCCGAAGATATGCGGGTTAGGTGAATTGGCCACGCTAAATTGACCCTTAATTGGGAAAACAAAAGAATTGGGTACTCTAAATGTTTTTTAAAAGGAATACGGCACCCCCTCTTACTGGAGTGGAAGGGAAAGCAGGTCCTTGCCCTTCTGTGTCTCAGACCCTACCGCTCCCTCAGGTCTCGGAGAACCATCCCACTGGGATAGAATCCAATCACCACCCATCTCTGGGCAGAGTGCGGCCTTTTTGGCCAATTCACTGGCCGCCAGCCAGCCAATCAAACCGAGTCCCACCCCCATCTCTCTGCTACCGAGAAGTCTGAAGCTCCTGTTCAAAGTAGCAGAGTCGAGCAGAGTGCTCTCTCCTGTAACTTCTGAATTCCTCTTTCTGTCTGCTGCTTGACTTAAAGACGCATGTCCATTAATCACCCGTGGGTCCAAATCAATAACGACAAAATAAAAGAATGGGGAAGTAAGGGAATCAACAGGAAGGACCTGTACAATGTGCGAGGACAGGGCTGGGCTTGCCTTCAAGCCGCTTGTACTAAGTAGCCCAGGCTCACAGTCTTGGATTACACTGGGAGAATGGTCACTTGTATGTTGAGCACGATCTCAAAGGAGGGGTGAAATTAAGCCCCAGGCCTCAACCTTCAATGACTGCACCTTTCAACCACACTAACGGTGATCTTCCTTTTCAGGCCTTCTGGACGAGTATATCCAAACCTACGGAAGCTTAATACCCCTCAGCACGGATGAAGTCATCGAGAAGCTACAGGATGTTTTTGAAGAGGATTTTTCCACCTCGCACAGGTACACATTGCGCCTTGCGCATTGCCTCCACGTCCGATTCGAGCTCGCGATTATCCTGTGGTGGGAATGTTAACCTCCGTGTTCAGTACAGAACGGAGATTCGTCCAAATGAATTTGTTATCCTGCCCCCTGTTTCTTTTGAGGAGCCCTTGCCCCCTCACCACCTGTGCTTTATTTTTTACTCTCCTCCACTCCATGGGTCCCTGTTTCTCTGCTGCCTTGTCTGTCGCACTTCCCTTTCGCCCACCCTTTGCTTCCCTTTCCATCCCTCGTTCGATGGGCTGAGTAAAAGGCCCGGGTTTTCCCCCTTGGGTTTAAAAGAGGGACCTTTTACTTTGATTGTCTGAAAGGTAATGGTCGCTGAGAGATCTTGAAAGTGGACGTGCTTTACCCTGTCGATCGAGTGAGCTGATCTCAGACGTGCCATGGGCGTGGCCTAGAAGAAAGGTTTTGTCTTATCACATGGCTTCAGTGATGTCATTGTGTGGGTGGAGCTTTTACTTTCGCTTTGAGTTTTGCGACTGGTTTGAACTGTACAGGTTGACAGAAGTGTCTTTCTCTACCTTCCTTTTAAAAGCTGTTCCAGACTACTTGGTAACTTAACAGAGATAATTGCTTTCTGAAAGAAATTCAAATCTGCTGTTTGAGACGGGGTATCGATAACAAGTCTTATACCAGTAAGGATGCCGTGTGCCACACCTTTGAAAAGGAGTTTCTGGTTTTACTTGGATTTTGTTATTGAATTGGAACAGTTAAGGGGGAATTCATTAAGGGTTATACATAGATTACTGTAGCTGTGTGGAGTCGTTATGTTTGTAGTTGATAAAATTCTTGCTGTGTGTGTTTGTACAAATGTTAAAATAAAGCTTGTTTTTTTTAAATTAAAGGCGCCTAAGAAATCTGTGGAATAACACCTGAAAGGCAGGATTTTGTGCTCACCGTAGCCAAATTCAACCAAGTTTTAAAAAAAATTTAGAGTACCCAATTATTTATTTTTTCCAATTAAGGGGCAATTAATAATAATAATTGTTTATTGCCACAAAAGGCTTCAATTAAGTTACTGTGAAAAGCCCCTAAGTCGCTACATTCCGGCGCCTGTTCAGGGAGGCTGGTACGGGAATTGAACCCGCGCAGCTGACCTTGTTCTGCATTACTAGCCGGCTGTTTAGCCCACTGTGCTAAACCAGCCCAATTTCAGCGTGGCCAATCCACCTACCCTGCACATCTTTGGGTTGTGGGGGCGAAACCCAGGCAGACCCGGGGAGAATGTGCAAACTCCACACGGACAGTGACCCAGAGCCGGGATTCGAACCCGGGTCCTACTGCGCCGCAGTCCCAGTGCGAAACACTGCGCCACATGCCGCCCCCATTCAACTACAAAGTTATCGGCCAGGTGAACTCCATGATCTACTTTGGAGTTTTTAAAACCCTGGCCCAGAACAGATGGGCAACAGCATCGTCCGTGTGGCCCCCGGCACTGAGGGGGGGGGGCAAAGAAAATCATCTCTGCAGTGAGCATTGTGAGGTTTCTGAGCATCGGCTGGCTCTCTTGTGTTGTGGGTGGAGTAGCAATGCAGGCCTATTACGCCTCGCTTAGACATAGACATAGAACAGTACAGCACAGAACAGGCCCTTCGGCCCTCGATGTTGTGCCGAGCAATGATCACCCTACAAGCCAACGTATCCATCCTATACCCGTAACCCAACAACCCCCCCATTAACCTTATATTTTAGGACACTAAGGGCAATTTAGCATGGCCAATCCACCTAACCCGCACATCTTTGGACTGTGGGAGGAAACTGGAGCACCCGGAGGAAACCCACGCAAACACGGGGAGGACGTGCAGACTCCGCACAGACAGTGACCCAGCCGGGAATCGAACCTGGGACCCTGGAGCTGTGAAGCATTTATGCTAACCCCTCTCGCTTGCGGAGCGAGAGTCATCTGTTATGGGCCAGGGTTTAGAAAACTCCAAAGTACATCATGGAGTTCACCTGAGCTACAACTGTTTATTGATTTTGGTTACGAGGAGCACAAGGGCCTGACTTTCAGGTGTTATTCAACTGAGGCGTTAAGCATCTTTAAACAAAAAACAAAGTTTAATAAACACACACAGTAAACATTCTTATCAACTACCAACAAAAATACCCCGCACAGCTACAGTACTCTATGTATCACCCGTAATAACTTTCCCACTTTAACTGTTCCAATTTAGTAACAAGATCCCATAAACCCCTTTTCAAGACCTGGTACGGATGCTCCTTTCCAGGACAGCAAGTTTGAATTCCTACCGGAAAACAGTTATTTCTTTTCAAGTTATCAAGCAGTCTGGAAAGAGCGTTTAAATTGCAGGGAGAGAAAAAAACTTACTTTCCCCCTGTGCAGAACAAAACCAGTTCAAACTCAACGTGAAAGTAAAACTCAGAGCCACAGCCCAGCTCCGCCCACACAATGATATCACTGAAGCCATGTGATAAGACAGAAACATTTTGTTATAGGGACAGTCCCATGGCACATTGTACCTCCGAGTAAATCTGGGGGGGGGGATAAATTGTGAAGAGTCGGAGTTTATTCACTTGCGCCAAGTACGGTTTGACTGTGATCTCCTCTGGCTTTGCGTACAGAAAGAACATGATTCAGCACGTCATGCAGTCATACCACCGAATGATCGGGAATAATGCTGTGCGGAACTTCCGAGTCACATACAAGAGGCATGTGCTGACCATGGATGACCTCTCCACGCTGTATGGACAAAACTGGCTTAACGATCAGGTTACATTCCACTCACTGTTGACTCTCTTGGATTGGCGGCGGTTCATGTGTTAATACCTGTACAGGGCAGTGGGGTGGGAATACTGGAGGTGTAACTCCGAGGCCTGGACTGACCATTCGCAGACACGAGTTCAATTCCCACCACCAGAGTTGGGGGGGGGGGGGGGTTTAATTTTGAATAGCTAAATCACACCTGGGGTAGAAGGCCAGGCGTAATGGAAACCGCGAATCGGATAGATTGTTGTAGGAACCCATCTTGTTGCGCTATTGTGCTTCAGGGAACGAAACCCGCCGTCCATCTCTCGCCTGGCCAGACTGGCTCATTTTAACTGACCTCTGAAATAGTCTAGCCAACCTCTCCGTTGTATTTGAAGTGGCGGTGGTTTGCCACCGTCTTCTCCAGGGCAATTAAGAGTGGGTAACAAGTCCAGTCTTAACAGTCATGTCCGGATCCCGTGATTGAGTCAAAAACACACAATTAATGTTGTGACCAGCGCTGTGCCTCAGGGATCGGTGCTGGGCCCACTGTTATTTGTGATATATATTAATGATTTGGATGCGAATGTAGGAGGCATGGTTAGTAAGTTTGCCGATGACACCAAGATTGGTGACATAGTGGATAGTGAAGAAGGTTCTATAAGATTGCAACAGGATCTTGACCAATTGGGCCAGTGGGCCGATGAATGGCAGATGGAGTTTAATTTGGATAAATGTGAGGTGATGCATTTTGGTCGATCAAATCAGGGCAGGACCTACTCAGTTAATGGGAGGGAGTTGGGGAGAGTTACAGAACAAAGAGATCTCGGGGTACAGGTTCATAGCTCCTTGAAGGTGGAGTGGCAGGTGGACAGGGTGGTGAAGAAGGCATTCAGCAGGCTGGGTTTTATTGGTCAGAATATTGAATACAGGAGTTGGGACGTCTTGTTGAAGTTGTACAAGACATTGGTAAGGCCACATATGGAATACTGTGTTCAGTTCTGGTCACCCTGTTACAGGAAGGATATTGTTAAACTAGAAAGAGTGCAGAAGAGATTTACGAGGATGCTACCAGGACTTGATGGTCTGAGTTATAAGGAGAGACTGGGATAGGCTGGGACTATTTCCCTGGAGCGTAGGAGCCTTAGGGGTGATCTTATAGAGGTCTGTAAAATAATGAGGAGCATCGATAAGGTAGATAATCAACATCTTTTTCCAAAGGTAGAGGAGTCTAGAACTAGAGGGCATAGGTTGAAGGTGAGAGGGGAGAGATACAAAAGAGACCAGAGGGGAAATTTCTTCACACAGAGGGTGGTGAGCATCTGGAACGAGCTGCCAGAGGCAGTGGTAGAGACGGGTACGATTTTGTCCTTTAAAAAGCAGTGAGACAGTTACATGGGCAGGGTGGGTATAGAGGGATATGGGCCAAATGCCAGCAAGTGGGACTAGCTTAGTGATAGAAACTGGGCGGCATGAGAAACTCACTGATCGCCCAATCGCTGGGAGCCGCCAACCCCAGCTGGGTGAGATGGGATTTGTGTCCTCGCCAAATGGCCCATCTCTCTCTCTCTCTCTCTCTCTCTATGGACCTGACCAGTGAAGCTGGTGGTCACCACGGCTCGGTCTGTTCTCCTGCTCGGCTGGTATCGCCAACAGGCTGCCCCGGGGAAATCCAGGGCCCTGAGCCTTGAGCGGTTCCCTGCAGCTGTGTCCACTCTTCCCCCTTTCCCCCCTGACCCCAAATCAGCCAGGGGCCGTGGGTCGGGCCGGACGCTGGTGTCTACCCGCCAGCCGTCACCCCTAACGTGTGGCGGGGTGCATTTACCAGCGAGATTGAAGGGGTCCCCGGCGTTTTTGCTGATCAGGAGGAAAGTGCAATCTCCTCCAGAGATTTTCTCCAAACTTTTCTTTTTTTTTTTAACTTGTTCCGATCAATTCTCTGTGTCGTGTGTCCGTTGCGAGGTTGCATGGTCGGCCCTTCTGGCCTTGCTGAGTTCTGAACTGGGCTGTACAGTATCGGATATTGAATACTGCTTTGCTCCTTTTACACGGTTTAACAGTTCCGTTAAAATCCTCAATGTAAAGCAGTAAAAGTCCTGGATATTCCTCAGAGTAAGGCATCATCTGTGGAAGGAGAGAAAAAGAGTTGACATGATCTTCATTGGCACAATTCGGCTTAGATTAACTCTGCAATGAAGTTACTGTGCAAAGCCCCTAGTCGCCACATTCCGGCGCCTGTTCGGGTCACAGAGGGAGAATTCAGAATGTCCAATTCACCCAACAAGCACGTCTTTCGGGACTTGTGGGAGGAAACCGGAGCACCCGGAGGAAACCCACGCAGACACGGGGAGAACGTGCAGACTCCGCACAGATAGTGACCCAAGCCGGGAATCGAACCCGGGACCCCGGCGCTGTGAAGCCACAGTGCTAACCGCTGTGCTACCGTGCTGCCATTTTAGCTCCATGACCTTTCAGAATTGGGAGAAGTTCGGAGCTTGAACAGCTGAGAAGCATCTGTCGAGTCAAGAATCAAAGTGACAGAACCGTAGAATCCCTGCAGTGCAGGAGCAGGCCGTTCAGCCCATCGTGTCTGCCCGCCCCCCCCCCCCCCCGAAAGGGCAACTTACCCAGGCCCATCCCGTGGCCCCACCCAACCTGCACATCCCTAAGCACTACAGGGAAATTTATCACAGCCAATCCACCCAACCCACACAATGAAACCGATCCTGAATGGGCTTTAAAGGGGAGAGTTGGCCAGTGGATGTGGATGGAACTGGGCAGGGAACAGGAATACCGGAACAGAAGGAGTGGCCACAAATGGGAAAGCAAAGGGAGAAGGGGAGCTTCACTGATGCAATACTGTGGAGAGATTTGAAAGGTGTCATGTCAGAGTACCTTTAGGAAATGGGTGTTTATAAATGGGTGTGTATATAAGTATCTGTAGCGAGAGTACCTTTAAGAAATGGGTGTTTATTACTGCAGTGACGTCAGAGAGTGGGTGGAGCTGGGCTGTCTGTCAGCTTTTTACTTTTGTTTTAGGCTGTTTGCTGCAGGGTGTGTTTTAGTTTTGTTTCCAGAGCTGGATAGCTGCAGTCACAGCCAGAAGGTGTATGACTCTCTCTCTCTAATCTAAAGACTGGAAATCGATCCTGGTGATTTAAAACTAATAAGAGTAGTGACTTTAACCTGATGGGCTTCTGGTAAAAGGTGTTTTAAGTCTTATGGATGTTAAAAGAAAAGCTTAAAGGATTACTTAGTGTTGTATTCTTTGGGGGGTGTATTTGAATTGATGGTTCCTAAGATGTTCACTGTATGTTTTAAAAAGGTTAACTTGAGTTCATGGAATAAACATTGTTTTGCTTTAAAAAATACTTTTCCATTTCTGCAGTACCTGTAGAGTGGGCCGTGTGCTCCCCATACCACAATCTATTAAAAGTTGTGGGTCAGGTGAACTCCATGATATACTTTGGGGTTCTCTAAACCCTGGCCCATAACAAAGGCAGGAGCTTTGATCAAACTCACCGAAGGGCAGGGGTGAAACGGACGATGGGAATTGATTCGCCACCATTTGGCCAAGTTGAAACCCGAGAGTTGTGGCCGGCTGGGAAGAGAGTTAGTAAAGGTGCCTCCACGTGACGCGGCTGTGGGCGAGTGTTCTGGTGGAGGGGCTAGGAGCTGAGCTGGTTCAAGTTGAGAAGGGGGGAAGAGGGCGATCGAGGGAATCGAAGCAGGACACGAACCTCCTGAATTGACCTGTGTGAAAGCCAGCAGGAAGTCCCCGGGCTAATATCAACGGGGAACATTTTGTTTGCCAAGAATGCAAATCTAAGTTCTGCTGTTGGCAGCAGTTGCAAACGATGGTGGTGGCCTTTGAAAGAGAGGAGGGCGAGGATAGAGTGTCATCGACAAACAAGTAATGAACCTTTTCCCTGTGGATGTTTTTGCTGGGGGGGGGGGGCGGGGCGAAAGCAGTGATGGTGACGGTACTGAGGGAGAATCTGGGAACGCCACACGGTGAAGCTAACTTCAGACAGGGACCAGGAGACGGTGTTGATCTACGGCGCAGCCTGAATGGACGATACTTTCCTCCTGTTCCAGCGACCCTCGTGAAAAGAATTAGCGGCCGCTTTGGGAGCAGGAACTCTGCGGAGGGTAGAACTGGGACCTTTTTTTGGGGGGGGGGGATAGTTGGTGAGTAAGCGCGAATTGAGTGTTGTAAAAATAGGTGCTTGTTAACGATGAGAGAGATGAAGTACTTTTTCTTCTGTTGCACCACAGGTCATGAACATGTATGGAGATCTGGTCATGGATACCGTCCCTGATAAGGTACGTCCACTCACTCGAGCGCCTCGGGCTGCCTGTGTCGGTGTGTGTGTCCCTCCCCCTCCACAAACAGCTCCTCAAACACGGTCACAAACATCCCCCACCTTTTCTCAAACCCCCCCCTGAAGAGCCTCTTAACTCATACTTTATCTTCTCTAACCGTAGGAAGTCGTACAGGTCACCCAACCATGCTGCTACCCCCGGTGGCGATGCCGACCGCCACTCCAGCGAAATTCGCCGCCCGGCAATCAGAGAGGCGAAGGCCACGACATCGGCCTTCCTCCTCTCCATGAGCTCCGGCTTCTCTCAAACCCCAAATATCGCCACCAAAGGGTCCGGGTCCTCCTCCTCCACTATCCTGGCTAAGACCGCGAACACTCCCGCCCAGAATCTTCCCAATTTTTCGCCACCCCAAACCACGTGCGTGCGATTTTCCCCCAAACACAGTTGGCCGTACTTGTCCCTCAACCCATGGCACTGTGATGTTCTTCCAATTGCTACTTTTGCCAATCATCTTGGATCGGAGTCCTCTGTTCTAAAGGCCCTCTTTCCAACTTTCTCCAGTTCTTGTCTATCAAAGCCCCTCTGGAATTAAAAGCCCCTCTGTAACCTTCCATTAACTCTCGCCGCTCCCAAGGAGAACAATTCCCGCTTCTGTCGAGATCCTGTAGCCGAAGCTCCTCATCCCCCCGCCTCCGTTCAGGTAAATCCCCTCAGCCACCTTATTCTGAATCTAAATGTCGCGCCGGAATGGTCCGTTAGGGGAGAGCGCCGATTAATCGGAACAGGGGTCGGAGAAACAAAGTTCAGAGGTTATAGGTTGCAAGGGTTGGTGGCTATTGTTTTGGTGAGGGGGTGGCGGCGAAGGAGAAGGTTACCAGCGACGGATTAGCGAGGGCGGGTTTGCTACTCGGGTGATACGATCGATCACAAACTTTCTTACGAGCTTCCTGTCTGCTTTCTACACTCAGGTTCACTTCTTCAACAGCTTTTTCTACGACAAGCTGAGGACCAAGGGATACGATGGGGTGAAGAGATGGACTAAAAATGTAAGATTTCCCCCTGAGCTGCTGGTCAGGATAACTGCGAGGCTGCGTGTGGAATTAAGCTCTCCCGGGCAAACTGTCTCCATTGCCCCATCTCCTGAAAGTGTCTCCACGGCAACAGTGCGGCATCCCTTCCTCATTTTATTCGGGATGAAGTTCCTCCGAAGCTTTTTGTCCTGTCTTTTCCAACCCTCCTCACGCTCTCTCTGGGCGGCACGGTCGAGGGCCGAAGGGCCTGTTCCTGTGCTGTAATTTTTCTTTGTTCGCAGTTCTTTTATTTGTTCTTCACTGTTGCCTCACAGCTCCAGGGTCCCGGGTTCGATTCCCAGCTTGGGTCACTGTCTGTGCGGAGTCTGCACGTTCTTCCCCCGTGTCTGCGTGGGTTTCCTCCGGGCGCTCCGGTTTCCTCCCACAAGTCCCGAAAGACGTGCTTGTTGGGTGAATTGGGCATTCTGAGTTCTCCTCGTCTTCTATTTGCATTCGCTCTTTGTCACTGGCGGGCGGGGGGGTGGGCTGAATTGTTGACACCTGACTTTTGCTCGAGGACACTGTGTCTGATCATTATCTAGTTAGTTTGGCTGATTATTGTACTTTTCGTCTTGTAGGTTGACATTTTTAACAAAGACTTGCTCCTGATTCCTATTCACCTGGAGGTGCACTGGTCTCTGATATCCGTCAATGTCCGGGAGAAGACCATAACCTACTTTGATTCACAGCGGACACTGAACAGGAGGTGCCCCAAGGTACTGGGGGAGGGGGGGAGCTGGCCATTGGTCCCCTTGGCGACCATCCTCGTGGAATTGCGTGCAAAGAAAGAGCCACCTTTTTGATCTCCTCCTCCTGCAGCAGGATCGTTGCCAATGTTTTACTCTGTTGGCCCCATCTCGTTCCACACCGCGGACCCCACAGCTCCCCAAATTCACGTAAATAAGCACAAATTTATTTCCCCCCTCCACCGCCCACTCCTTCCAGCACCAATCGAGAGCACAGGCGCTGTGCAGGTTTTATTTACTGCTGCGTTGCAGAAGCACAAAGGAAGAGGGTGATTGACTGGAGCTCACAGGTGCTGTATCTGCCAGTGCTGTACCCCAGTGTCAAACCTGTACCCACAGTGCTCGGCCCCAGTGTCAAACCTGTACCCACAGTGCTGTACCCGTGTCAAACCTGTACCCACAGTGCTGTACCCCAGTGTCAAACCGGTACCCACAGTGCTGTACCCCAGTGTCAAACCTGTACCCACAGTGCTGTACCCCAGTGTCAAACCTGTATCTGCCAGTGCTGTACCCCAGTGTCAAACCGGTACCCACAGTGCTGTACCCCAGTGTCAAACCTGTACCCACAGTGCTCGGCCCCAGTGTCAAACCTGTACCCACAGTGCTGTACCCGTGTCAAACCTGTACCCACAGTGCTGTACCCCAGTGTCAAACCTGTACCCACAGTGCTGTACCCCAGTGTCAAACCTGTACCCACAGTGCTGTACCCACAGTGCTGTACCCCAGTGTCAAACCGGTACCCACAGTGCTGCACCCCAGTGTCAAACCTGTACCAACCAGTGCTGCACCCCAGTGTCAAACCTGTACCCACAGTGCTGTACCCCAGTGTTATACAGCGACAGACCCGTCCCCAACAGTACTGTACCCCAGTGTTATACAGTAACAGACCTGTCCCCACCAGTACTGTACCCCAGTGTTATACAGTGACAGACCCGTCCCCACCAGTACTGTACCCCAGTGTTATACAGTGACAGACCCGTCCCCACCAGTACTGTACCCCAGTGTTATACAGTGACAGACCCATCCCACCAGTACTGTACCCCAGTGTTATACAGCGACAGACCCGTCCCCACCAGTACTGTACCCCAGTGTTATACAGTGACAGACCCATCCCCACCAGTACTGTACCCCAGTGTTATACAGTGACAGACCTGTCCACACCAGTACTGTACCCCAGTGTTATACAGTGACAGACCCGTCCCCACCAGTACTGTACCCCAGTGTTATACAGCGACAGACCCGTCCCCACCAGTACTGTACCCCAGTGTTATACAGTAACAGACCCGTCCCCACCAGTACTGTACCCCAGTGTTATACAGTGACAGACCTGTCCCCACCAGTACTGTACCCCAGTGTTATACAGTGACAGACCCGTCCCCACCAGTACTGTACCCCAGTGTTATACAGTGACAGACCCATCCCCACCAGTACTGTACCCCAGTGTTATACAGTGACAGACCCGCCCCCACCAGTACTGCACCCCAGTGTTATACAGTGACAGACCCGTCCCCACCAGTACTGTACCCCAGTGTTATACAGTGACAGACCCATCCCCACCAGTACTGTACCCCAGTGTTATACAGTGACAGACCCGTCCCCACCAGTACTGTACCCCAGTGTTATACAGTGACAGACCCATCCCCACCAGTACTGTACCCCAGTGTTATACAGTGACAGACCCGTCCCCACCAGTACTGTACCCCAGTGTTATACAGTGACAGACCCGTCCCCACCAGTACTGTACCCCAGTGTTATACAGTGACAGACCCATCCCCACCAGTACTGTACCCCAGTGTTATACAGTGACAGACCCATCCCCACCAGTACTGTACCCCAGTGTTATACAGTGACAGACCCAACCCCTCCAGTACTGTGCCCCAGTGTTATACAGTGACAGACCCGTCCCCGACAGTACTGTACCCCAGTGTTATACAGTGACAGACCCGTCCCCCCCAGTACTGTACCCCAGTGTTATAGTGACAGACCCGTCCCCACCAGTACTGTATCGCAGTGTTACACAGTGACAGACACACCCCCACCAGTACTGTACCCCGGTGTTATACAGTGACAGACCCGTCCCCACCAGTACTGTACCCCAGTGTTATACAGTGACAGACCCGTCCCCACCAACACTGTACATGGGGAGGGAATTACACAGGGGTATTGATACTGGAACACTAATGCGGAGACCCAGGGTGATGCTCTGGAGATTGGGGATCGAATCCCACCCCAGGGCAGATGGTCACATTTGAATTCAATAGAAATCCTGGAATTAACAGCGATAGCTGCAGAGTTTGGAAAACGAACTGTATAAATATCAACCACCTGGCTCGACGTGATTAAATGGGGAGTGGTTGATCCTTTAGAAACTGAAGTTGGTATTTTAAAGCAATGTGTAATTCAATTTCCCTTTCAGCACATCGGGAAGTATCTGCAGGCTGAGGCCATCAAGAAGAATCGTCATCACTTCTATGATAACTGGAAAGGATATTTCAAAATGGTGGGTAACGAGCAAATTCTGTTTCATGGATTGTGAACTAATCTTTAGCATCAGCTCAGGAACAAATATGATTTCATAGAGCACCCAGCAGAACCTACTGTTTTTATTAAGTTATTATTCTTTTTTTAGTCTGTCAAATTAGGGTTAGCACGGTAGCATGGTGGTTAGCATAAATGCTTCACAGCTCCAGGGTCCCAGGTTCGATTCCCGGCTGGGTCACTGTCTGTGCGGAGTCTGCACATCCTCCCCATGTCTGCGTGGGTTTCCTCCGGGTGCTCCGGTTTCCTCCCACAGTCCAAAGATGTGCAGGTTAGGTGGATTGGCCGTGATAAATTACCCGTAGTGTCCTAAAATGTAAGGTTAAGGGGGGTTGTTGGGTTACGGGTATAGGGTGGATACGTGGGTTTGGGTAGGGTGATCATTGCTCGGCACAACACCGAGGGCCGAAGGGCCTGTTCTGTGCTGTACTGTTCTATGTTCTAAATAGATAGAGAGGTGTTAGTGTTTTCCTTTTGCGACACAGTGGCAGAATGAAACAGTCCAAGTGAGCTTCATCCTGGGGTTAGATACAGAGTAAAGCTCCCTCTACACTGTCCCCATCAAACACTCCCAGGACAGGTACAGCACAGGGTTAGATACAGAGTAAAGCTCCCTCTACACTGTCCCCATCAAACACTCCCAGGACAGGTACAGCACAGGGTTAGATACAGAGTAAAGCTCCCTCTACACTGTCCCCATCAAACACTCCCAGGACAGGTACAGCACGGGGTTAGATACAGAGTAAAGCTCCCTCTACACTGTCCCCATCAAACACTCCCAGGACAGGTACAGCACGGGGTTAGATACAGAGTAAAGCTCCCTCTACACTGTCCCCATCAAACACTCCCAGGACAGGTACAGCACGGGGTTAGATACAGAGTAAAGCTCCCTCTACACTGTCCCCATCAAACACTCCCAGGACAGGTACAGCACGGGGTTAGATACAGAGTAAAGCTCCCTCTACACTGTCCCCATCAAACACTCCCAGGACAGGTACAGCACGGGGTTAGATACAGAGTAAAGCTCCCTCTACACTGTCCCCATCAAACACTCCCAGGACAGGGACAGCACGGGGTTAGATACAGAGTAAAGCTCCCTCTACACTGTCCCCATCAAACACTCCCAGGACAGGGACAGCACGGGGTTAGATACAGAGTAAAGCTCCCTCTACACTGTCCCCGTCAAACACTCCCAGGACAGGTACAGCACGGGGTTAGATACAGAGTAAAGCTCCCTCTACACTGTCCCCATCAAACACTCCCAGGACAGGTACAGCACGGGGTTAGATACAGAGTAAAGCTCCCTCTACACTGTCCCCATCAAACACTCCCAGGACAGGTACAGCACGGGGTTAGATACAGAGTAAAGCTCCCTCTACACTGTCCCCATCAAACACTCCCAGGACAGGTACAGCACGGGGTTAGATACAGAGTAAAGCTCCCTCTACACTGTCCCCATCAAACACTCCCAGGACAGGGACAGCACGGGGTTAGATACAGAGTAAAGCTCCCTCTACACTGTCCCCATCAAACACTCCCAGGACAGGTACAGCACGGGGTTAGATACAGAGTAAAGCTCCCCCTACACTGTCCCCATCAAACACTCCCAGGACAGGTACAGCACGGGGCTAGATACAGAGTAGAGCTCCCTCTACACTGACCCCATCAAACACTCCCAGGACAGGTACAGCACGGGGTTAGATACAGAGTAAAGCTCCCTCTACACTGACCCCATCAAACACTCACAGGACAGGTACAGCACGGGGTTAGATACAGAGTAAAGCTCCCTCTACACTGTCTCCATCAAACACTCCCAGGACAGGTACAGCACGGGGTTAGATACAGAGTAAAGCTCTCTCAATACTGTCCCCATCAAACACTCCAGGACAGGTACAGCACGGGGTTAGATACAGAGTAAAGCTCCCTCTACACTGTCCTCATCAAACACTCCCAGGACAGGTACAGCACGGGGTTAGATACAGAGTAAAGCTCCCTCTACACTGTCCCCATCAAACACTCCCAGGACAGGTACAGCACGGGGTTAGATACAGAGTAACGCTCCCTCTACACTGTCCCCATCAAACACTCCCAGGACAGGTACAGCACGGGGTTAGATACAGAGTAAAGCTCCCTCTACACTGTCCCCATCAAACACTCCCAGGACAGGTACAGCACGGGGTTAGATACAGAGTAAAGCTCCCTCTACACTGTCCCCATCAAACACTCCCAGGACAGGGACAGCACGGGGTTAGATACAGAGTAAAGCTCCCTCTACACTGTCCCCATCAAACACTCCCAGGACAGGGACAGCACGGGGTTAGATACAGAGTAAAGCTCCCTCTACACTGTCCCCGTCAAACACTCCCAGGACAGGTACAGCACGGGGTTAGATACAGAGTAAAGCTCCCTCTACACTGTCCCCATCAAACACTCCCAGGACAGGTACAGCACGGGGTTAGATACAGAGTAAAGCTCCCTCTACACTGTCCCCATCAAACACTCCCAGGACAGGTACAGCACGGGGTTAGATACAGAGTAAAGCTCCATTTGCACTGTCCCCTTCAAACACTCCCAGGACAGGTACAGCACGGGGTTAGATACAGATTGAAGCTTCCTCTGCACTGTCCCCACCAAACACTCCCAGGACAGGGACAGCACGGGGTTGGAGACAGAGTAAAGCTCCCTCTACACTGTCCCCATCAAACACTCCCAGGACAGGTACAGCACGGGGTTAGATACAGAGTAAAGCTCCCCCTACACTGTCCCCATCAAACACTCCCAGGACAGGTACAGCACGGGGCTAGATACAGAGTAGAGCTCCCTCTACACTGACCCCATCAAACACTCCCAGGACAGGTACAGCACGGGGTTAGATACAGAGTAAAGCTCCCTCTACACTGACCCCATCAAACACTCACAGGACAGGTACAGCACGGGGTTAGATACAGAGTAAAGCTCCCTCTACACTGTCTCCATCAAACACTCCAGGACAGGTACAGCACGGGGTTAGATACAGAGTAAAGCTCTCTCAATACTGTCCCCATCAAACACTCCAGGACAGGTACAGCACGGGGTTAGATACAGAGTAAAGCTCCCTCTACACTGTCCTCATCAAACACTCCCAGGACAGGTACAGCACGGGGTTAGATACAGAGTAAAGCTCCCTCTACACTGTCCTCATCAAACACTCCCAGGACAGGTACAGCACGGGGTTAGATACAGAGTAAAGCTCCCTCTACACCGTCCCCATCAAACACTCCCAGGACAGGTACAGCACGGGGTTAGATACAGAGTAAAGCTCCCTCTACACTGACCCCATCAAACACTCCCAGGACAGGGACAGCACGGGATTAGATACAGAGTAAAGCTCCCTCTACACTGTCCCCATCAAACACTCCCAGGACAGTTACAGCACGGGGTTAGATACAGGGTAAAGCTCCCTCTACACTGTCCCCATCAAACACTCCCAGGACAGGTACAGCACGGGGTTAGATACAGAGTAAAGCTCCCTCTACACTGTCCCCATCAAACACTCCCAGGACAGGTACAGCACGGGGTTAGATACAGAGTAAAGCTCCCTCTACACTGTCCCCATCAAACACTCCCAGGACAGGTACAGCACGGGGTTAGATACAGAGTAAAGCTCCCTCTACACTGTCCCCATCAAACACTCCCAGGACAGGTACAGCACGGGGTTAGATACAGAGTAAAGCTCCCTCTACACTGTCCCCATCAAACACTCCCAGGACAGGTACAGCACGGGGTTAGATACAGAGTAAAGCTCCCTCTACACTGTCCCCATCAAACACTCCCAGGACAGGTACAGCACGGGGTTAGATACAGAGTAAAGCTTCCTCTACACTGTCCCCATCAAACACTCCCAGGACAGGGACAGCACGGGGTTAGATACAGAGTAAAGCTCCCTCTACACTGTCCCCATCAAACACTCCCAGGACAGGTACAGCACGGGGTTAGATACAGAGTAAAGCTCCCCCTACACTGTCCCCATCAAACACTCCCAGGACAGGTACAGCACGGGGCTAGATACAGAGTAGAGCTCCCTCTACACTGACCCCATCAAACACTCCCAGGACAGGTACAGCACGGGGTTAGATACAGAGTAAAGCTCCCTCTACACTGACCCCATCAAACACTCACAGGACAGGTACAGCACGGGGTTAGATACAGAGTAAAGCTCCCTCTACACTGTCTCCATCAAACACTCCCAGGACAGGTACAGCACGGGGTTAGATACAGAGTAAAGCTCTCTCAATACTGTCCCCATCAAACACTCCAGGACAGGTACAGCACGGGGTTAGATACAGAGTAAAGCTCCCTCTACACTGTCCTCATCAAACACTCCCAGGACAGGTACAGCACGGGGTTAGATACAGAGTAAAGCTCCCTCTACACTGTCCTCATCAAACACTCCCAGGACAGGTACAGCACGGGGTTAGATACAGAGTAAAGCTCCCTCTACACCGTCCCCATCAAACACTCCCAGGACAGGTACAGCACGGGGTTAGATACAGAGTAAAGCTCCCTCTACACTGACCCCATCAAACACTCCCAGGACAGGGACAGCACGGGATTAGATACAGAGTAAAGCTCCCTCTACACTGTCCCCATCAAACACTCCCAGGACAGTTACAGCACGGGGTTAGATACAGGGTAAAGCTCCCTCTACACTGTCCCCATCAAACACTCCCAGGACAGGTACAGCACGGGGTTAGATACAGAGTAAAGCTCCCTCTACACTGTCCCCATCAAACACTCCCAGGACAGGTACAGCACGGGGTTAGATACAGAGTAAAGCTCCCTCTACACTGTCCCCATCAAACACTCCCAGGACAGGTACAGCACGGGGTTAGATACAGAGTAAAGCTCCCTCTACACTGTCCCCATCAAACACTCCCAGGACAGGTACAGCACGGGGTTAGATACAGAGTAAAGCTCCCTCTACACTGTCCCCATCAAACACTCCCAGGACAGGTACAGCACGGGGTTAGATACAGAGTAAAGCTCCCTCTACACTGTCCCCATCAAACACTCCCAGGACAGGTACAGCACGGGGTTAGATACAGAGTAAAGCTCCCTCTACACTGTCCCCATCAAACACTCCCAGGACAGGTACAGCACGGGGTTAGATACAGAGTAAAGCTCCCTCTACACTGTCCCCATCAAACACTCCCAGGACAGGTACAGCACGGGGTTAGATACAGAGTAAAGCTCCCTCTACACTGTCCCCATCAAACACTCCCAGGACAGGGACAGCACGGGGTAGATACAGAGTAAAGCTCCCTCTACACTGTCCCCATCAAACACTCCCAGGACAGGGACAGCACGGGGTTAGATACAGAGTAAAGCTCCCTCTACACTGTCCCCGTCAAACACTCCCAGGACAGGTACAGCACGGGGTTAGATACAGAGTAAAGCTCCCTCTACACTGTCCCCATCAAACACTCCCAGGACAGGTACAGCACGGGGTTAGATACAGAGTAAAGCTCCCTCTACACTGTCCCCATCAAACACTCCCAGGACAGGTACAGCACGGGGTTAGATACAGAGTAAAGCTCCCTCTACACTGTCCCCATCAAACACTCCCAGGACAGGTACAGCACGGGGTTAGATACAGAGTAAAGCTCCCTCTACACTGTCCCCATCAAACACTCCCAGGACAGGGACAGCACGGGGTTAGATACAGAGTAAAGCTCCCTCTACACTGTCCCCATCAAACACTCCCAGGACAGGTACAGCACGGGGTTAGATACAGAGTAAAGCTCCCCCTACACTGTCCCCATCAAACACTCCCAGGACAGGTACAGCACGGGGCTAGATACAGAGTAGAGCTCCCTCTACACTGACCCCATCAAACACTCCAGGACAGGTACAGCACGGGGTTAGATACAGAGTAAAGCTCCCTCTACACTGACCCCATCAAACACTCACAGGACAGGTACAGCACGGGGTTAGATACAGAGTAAAGCTCCCTCTACACTGTCTCCATCAAACACTCCCAGGACAGGTACAGCACGGGGTTAGATACAGAGTAAAGCTCTCTCAATACTGTCCCCATCAAACACTCCAGGACAGGTACAGCACGGGGTTAGATACAGAGTAAAGCTCCCTCTACACTGTCCTCATCAAACACTCCCAGGACAGGTACAGCACGGGGTTAGATACAGAGTAAAGCTCCCTCTACACTGTCCTCATCAAACACTCCCAGGACAGGTACAGCACGGGGTTAGATACAGAGTAAAGCTCCCTCTACACCGTCCCCATCAAACACTCCCAGGACAGGTACAGCACGGGGTTAGATACAGAGTAAAGCTCCCTCTACACTGACCCCATCAAACACTCCCAGGACAGGGACAGCACGGGATTAGATACAGAGTAAAGCTCCCTCTACACTGTCCCCATCAAACACTCCCAGGACAGTTACAGCACGGGGTTAGATACAGGGTAAAGCTCCCTCTACACTGTCCCCATCAAACACTCCCAGGACAGGTACAGCACGGGGTTAGATACAGAGTAAAGCTCCCTCTACACTGTCCCCATCAAACACTCCCAGGACAGGTACAGCACGGGGTTAGATACAGAGTAAAGCTCCCTCTACACTGTCCCCATCAAACACTCCCAGGACAGGTACAGCACGGGGTTAGATACAGAGTAAAGCTCCCTCTACACTGTCCCCATCAAACACTCCCAGGACAGGTACAGCACGGGGTTAGATACAGAGTAAAGCTCCCTCTACACTGTCCCCATCAAACACTCCCAGGACAGGTACAGCACGGGGTTAGATACAGAGTAAAGCTCCCTCTACACTGTCCCCATCAAACACTCCCAGGACAGGTACAGCACGGGGTTAGATACAGAGTAAAGCTCCCTCGACACTGTCCCCATCAAACACTCCCAGGACAGGGACAGCACGGGGTTAGATACAGAGTAAAGCTCCCTCTACACTGTCCCCATCAAACACTCCCAGGACAGGTACAGCACGGGGTTAGATACAGAGTAAAGCTCCCCCTACACTGTCCCCATCAAACACTCCCAGGACAGGTACAGCACGGGGCTAGATACAGAGTAGAGCTCCCTCTACACTGACCCCATCAAACACTCCCAGGACAGGTACAGCACGGGGTTAGATACAGAGTAAAGCTCCCTCTACACTGACCCCATCAAACACTCACAGGACAGGTACAGCACGGGGTAGATACAGAGTAAAGCTCCCTCTACAC
>NC_052174.1:14570062-14632562 GCF_902713615.1 Scyliorhinus canicula
CTCTCTCTTTCTCTTTTCTTCTTCTCTCTTTCTCTCTTTCTCTCTTTCTCTTTCTCTCTCTCTCTCTCCTTTCTTTCTCTCTCTCTCTCTCTCTCACGACTTGTCTCTGTGGCGAGCTGCGGGTGGGGAATCGGATGCTGTTGTGTGACGGTGGAGAATTTTCTCTCCTTCCCAGGTTATATCCAGAGACGTTTGATCAAGTCTATGGAGTCTGTGATGGTGAAGTACGACGCCACGGTCCGAAACTCCATTAACCAAGTGATTCAGCTGCGTTACGGAGAGGATGGGCTGGCGGGGGAGAGTGTCGAATTCCAAAACCTGGCCTCGGTGAAACCATCCCACAAAAACTTTGAGAAGAAGTGAGTGTTGTTTTTGCCAGGGAAGGGGGGGGGGGGTTTACCGTTGATGGCCTGGCCTTGGAGGAGGTACACCTTAACGGACCCCCTGACGATGTGTGGTCTGTTCTGATTGCCCACAGGTTCAAACTGGAGTACAACAACGAGCGAGGTCTGCGGCGGACGCTGCAAGAAGACATTGTGAAGGAAATCCTCAGCAACGCCGCCATTCAGAACGACCTGGAGGTGGAGTTCGAGAAGATGAAAGACGATCGTGAGGTCCTCAGGGCGGTATTCCCCACCGGAGACAGCAAGGTAGGAGCAACAACTGGGGGAGCCCGGGGCTGCGGCCCACCGGGAGCCCGGGGCTGCGGCCCGCCGGGAGCCCGAAGTGTTAGCTTTTAATGCGTCACCTTGAGCCATGAAGCCCCCTCCCCGGGCAGGCTCCAGCACTTTCAGGCTCCAAGGCCTTTTGAGAAAGTCTTTAATCCAAGTCACACAACTGTGACTCAATGGGGGAACATTAGAAGCAGGAGTGGACCATTCGGCCCTCAATACTAACCCGCCTCGGCCTCACCTCCACTTTCCTGTTGGGCTCTGCCCGGGAAGGCCATGGGCTCGACCCTCAATCGGCCCTGGCTCCCCAATGCCACCGCAGTGCTGGGTGGGCGCTTTGATGCGGGACTGCTTCGTGTGAACACCTTCTTCCTCTCCCCTTCCCCTCCCAGGTGGTGCTGCCCTGTAACCTGCTCCGTATGATCTGGAACGCTCAGAAAATCTTCCACATCAACACCCGGACGGTGACGGACCTGCACCCTATTCGTGTGATCGAAGGTCAGTGACGGAACGCTGAGGCTCGTGTTTCTGAAAGCTCGGCGGTTAGAATGTTGCCTCCCCGTGTCTGCGTGGGTTTCCTCCGGGTGCTCCGGTTTCCTCCCACAGTCCAAAGATGTGTAGGTTAGGGTGGATTGGCTGTGATAAATTGCCCCTTGGTGTCCAAAAAAAAAAAGGCTAGGTGGGATTACTGGGTTATGGGGACAGGGTGGAGGTGTGGGTTTAAGTAGGGAGCTCTTTCCAAGGGCCAGTGCAGACTTGATGGGCCGAACGGCCTCTCTTTCTGCACTGTAAATTCTGAGTGCAATGATAATTTCTCAGTTCCAAACTTATCATTAGAATTGGTGCGGAAGGAGGCTATTCGGCCCATTGAGACTGCACTGACCCTCAGAGCACCCTGCCTCGGCCCTATCCCTATAACCCCACCGACCCTGCGCATCTTTGGACCATGTGAGGAAACGGGAGCACCCGGATGAAACCTATGCAGACACGGGGCGAACGTGCAGACTCCGCACAGCCACCCAAGGCCAGAATCCGACCTGGGTCGCTGGTGCGGAGAGGCTGCAGTGCCAACCACTGTGCCGCCCGCTGTACTCCACGGGGGGGGGGGGGGGAATTTTCTTCAGGAGGAACATTGGTTAACTCAAATGAGTTCCTTTGATGTTCCAGCGCGCCCTGGACTGGCTGTGTCGGGAGAGAGGTAGGTACAGAGGAAAGGACGGGAACATGGGACATTGCTGCTGATTGGTCAGGCTAGTCTCCTTGACCTGTTTAACATTCCGGCTGCCGATTGGTCAAATGTGCATAATAGACGGTATTGTGTTCCTGGAATAAAGGGTAAGAAAGTGATATTGGTCGATCACTCTGGCCTCGCTGTTTTGTGATGGAGAAAGTCAGTTTCGAGGTGGACCGCTGGGGTGCGGTGGTTAAGCGGAGGCTGCTTGACCCTTCGCTGACTTGTTTGAAGCAGGCCGCCCCTTCCTCGGGGCGGGGGGGGCATGATCAGGAAGCTCGCGGGGGTCACACACAAATTGGTGACATGGTGAATACCGAGGAGGAAAGCCTCAGATTACAGGATAGATTCGGCTTGGTCAGATGGGTAGAAGAGTGGCGAATGGAGTTTAACCCTGAAAAAGTGTGAGATGGTACAGTTTGGTAGCACTGACCATGTGAGGGGATACACCATGAACAGCAGGATGCGGGGAAGTATAGAGGGGACCTTGGGGTTCGTATCCAGAACATCGCTGAAGGCAACAGGAGGTGGTTAAGAAGGCCTGGGATCTGCAGGAGCAGATTCAGTAGGAACTTTCAAAAGGGAACTCTATATAATCTTGCAAGGGAATCATTTGCAGGGGCTGTAGGTAAAGGACTGGGTTGGGACTAAAGGGGCTGGTACGGACGTGATGGGTCTTGACGTGTCTCTCCATAGATCTGAAGGCAGAAGGGTATTTGGGACACTGGCCTTTATCAACCGAAGCATCGATTACAAAAGCGGGGAGGTCATGTGGGAGTTGTATCGAACTTTGGTGAGGCCACAGCTGGAGCACTGGGTGTAGTTCTGGTCGCCACATTATAGGAAGGATGTGATTGCGCTGGAGGGGGTGCAGAGGAGATTCACCAGGATGCTGCCTGGGATGGAACGTTTCAGTTATGGAGAGAGGTTGGATAGGCTTGGGTTGTTTTCTCTGGAACAGAGAAGACTGAGGGGCGACCTGATCGAGGTGGACAAGGTTATAAGGACAGTAAGAAGTCTTGCAACGCGAGTTTAAAGTCCAAAGTTTCTTTCGAATCACTAGCTTTCGGAGCACAGTTCCTCCCTCGGCTAGTGATTTGAAACTAACCTGTTGGACTTGAAGGTGTTGTAAGACTTCTTGCTGTGCTCACCCCAGTCCCAACGCCGGCATCTCCACGTCAAGATTGAGGGGCGTGGATAGGGAGTAGCTGTTCCCCTGAGTTGAAGGGTCAGTTACGAGGGGGACACCAGTTCAAGGTGAGGGGTGGCAGCATTAGGGGGGATTTGAGGACAGTTCTTTTACCCAGAGAGTGGTGAGGGTCTGGTATGCACTGCCTGGGAGGGGTGGTAGAGGCGGGTTGCCTCACGTCCTTCACAAAGTACCTGGATGAGCACTCGTCCCGTCTTAACGGGGGCCAAGTGCTGGCAAAACGGGATTTGGTCGGTCGGCTGATTTTTTTCACGTGTTGGCGCAGACCTGATGGGCCGAGTGGCCTCTTGCTGAGCTGGTTCTGAGACTCCGCCCTCTGCTGCAGGTGTGAAGGAGCTGAGTAAGAAGCTGGTCATCGTGAACGGGGAGGACCCACTGAGCCGCCAGGCGCAGCAGAACGCCACGCTGCTCTTCAACATCCACCTACGCTCCACCCTGTGCAGCCGCCGCATGGTCGAGGAGTTCCGGCTCAGCGGAGAGGCCTTCGAGTGGCTGCTGGGGGAGATCGAAGCCAAGTTCAACCAGTCAATCGTGAGCAAATTGTCCCACCGTTTGCGGCTTGGGTGTGTTGGGAGGGTAAAGGTTTTCCTGCTACGCCCATCCAGTAACCAGACCTCCATCTCTGTCACATCGTTTGAAAATGTTATACGTTTCAATATCTCTGGAGAATATTAGCCCACCCTACTCAATCCCTCCCCTCCCTCATAGATACATAGAAGATAGGAGCAGGAGGAGGCCATTTGGCCCTTCGAGCCCGCTCTGCCATTCATCACCATCGTGGCTGATCATCCAACTCAATAGCCTAATCCTGCTTTCTCCCCATAGCCTTTGATCCCATTCTCCCCAAGGGCTACATCTAGCCGCCTCTTGAATATATTCAAAGTTTTAGCATCAACTACTTCCTGTGGTAATGGATTCCACAGGCTCACCACTCTTTGGGTGAAGAAATGTCTCCTTATCTCTGTCCGAAATGGTTGACCCTGAATCCTCAGACTGTGACCCCTGGTTCTGGACACACCCATCATTGGTAACATCTACCCTGTCCAGTCCTGTTAGAATTTTATACGTCTCTGAGATTCCCCCTCATTCTTCTGAACTCCAGCGAGAACAATCCCACCCTAGTCAATCCCTCCTCATACGACAGTCCCGCCATCCCAGGAATCAGTCTGGTAAACCTTTGCTGCCGTCCCTCGAGAGCAAGAACATCCTTCCTCAGAGAAGGAGACCAAAACTGCGCCCCAATACTCCAGGTGTGACCTCACCAAGGCCCTGTATAATTGCAGCAACACATCCCTGCTTCGATACTCGAACCCTCTTGCAATGATGGCCAACATACCATTAGCCTTTACCGCCTGCTATACCTGCATGCTTACCTTCAGCGAGTGGTGCACAAGGACACCCAGGTCCCGCTGCACACTCCCCTCTCCCAATTTACAACCATTCAGGTAGTAATCTGCCTTCCTGTTTTTGCTTCCAAAATGAATAACCTCACACTTATCCAAATTATACTGCATCTGCCATTGGTTTGCCCACTCGCCCAACCTGTCCAGGTCTTGCTGTAGGATCCCTGCATCCTCGTCACAATTCACCCTCCGACCCAACTTGGTATCATCTGCAAACTTTTGAGAGGCTACATTTTGTTCCCTCATCTAAATCATTGATGTATATTGTGAATAGCTGGGGTTATTGTCAATGCTGCGATGATGGGGTCTTTCGCTAGGGTCGTGAGGCCCTACTGTACTGGAAAGCTGAACAATGACTGACTGACTTGTGATTTGGTGATTAGCACCCACAAAACTAACCAGTGATTGTTGTTAATATGTAGCAAGCTGATGTCGGGGGGGGGTGTATGCATTGCTCCGTAGCTGATGCTGATGTTTGATAGCGGGCAGGGTCATTGACCAAAGTCTGCCCACTTGGAGTAATCTCGAGGGCTCTGGAAAGTTGGTGATTGGCACTTTGCTAACTCTTTCCTTTTTGCCCCCTCAGGCGCACCCTGGCGAGATGGTGGGCGCTCTGGCGGCCCAGTCACTGGGGGAGCCCGCCACGCAAATGACCCTGAACACCTTTCACTACGCTGGCGTGTCGGCCAAGAACGTCACCCTGGGCGTCCCGCGTCTGAAGGAGCTGATCAACATCTCGAAGAAGCCCAAGACCCCCTCGCTCACGGTCTTCCTGCTGGGCCAGTCTGCCAGGGATGCCGAGCGTGCCAAGGTAGGTGTCGGAACAGCTTCGAGGCGCTGCTGTGAAGGATAAGGTGGCAGCTATTTGCCCTTCACGAGGAGCAACTACTTCGCTGGGCGGGTTGTGAGAATCTTCAGAATTCTCAGTCCCAGGGAGTTCGGGGGTCGGGTCTGATCGAGAGACTCCGAGTCCGGCGGGGGGGGGGGATAATGTGAGAGCGAGGAGGTTGATCTACTCACCGGTGATCGACCTCACTGACCCGAATGAGGGGCCGAATGGCTGACTCCTGCTTTTGAGGGCAGGATAGGACAATCGAAGGAGGCAAATCTAAACCTAAAGAACATCCTTTGCATCAAAGCAAATTACTGCGGATGGTGGAACCTAAAACCAAAGGGAAAATGCTGGAAAACCTCAGCCGGTCTGGCAGCATCTGTAGGGAGAGAAAAGAGCTAACGTTTCGAGTCCGATGACTGTTTGTCAAAGCCTTGACAAAGAGTCATCGGACTTGAAAGGAACATCCTTTGCATTTAGGGTCAGAGTAACCAGAGTAACACATTTCCCCCAAACGGGAGCACGCAGATAATTGAGGGGAAATGGGACCATGGTTCAGATCCTGCAGCCACTCCCAAGTGTAGGAGAGTTTCTCCCTGTACGTCAACGTGTGCACAATATATTGGGGGGGGGCGGGATATGATTTTGGGGTTCCTAAAGTGGGGGTGGAGTGCCACCAGAGGTGTGTAATGGTGCCTGATGCTATTCCCGCAGGACATCCTCTGCCGACTGGAACACACCACGCTGCGGAAGGTCACCGCCAACACGGCCATCTATTACGACCCTGATCCCCAGAACACGGTGGTGTCCGAGGACCAGGAGTGGGTGAACGTCTACTACGAGATGCCCGACTTTGACGTGACGCGGATCTCGCCCTGGCTCCTCCGGATCGAGCTTGATCGGAAGCACATGACGGACCGGAAGCTGACCATGGAGCAGATTGCGGAGAAAATTAACGCGGGTGAGAGACTCGTCTGCCTCTGTCTGACGTGGTAGAATTGGCGGTAGGTGTGGGTCGTCACGACTGGCGACCATAACGCGGTGGCGAGGTTCCCGGGGGCTGGACGGAGAACATAAAAGCTTTTGGGATATTTTTTTTACTGTTAAACTGAACGGTAACAACAGCCTCACATTACTGCACCGTGTAACATCCAGTCGTGTTTTGTACCCAACAGGCTTTGGTGATGATTTGAACTGCATATTTAACGATGACAATGCGGAGAAATTGGTCCTAAGAATCCGCATCATGAACAGTGACGAGAACAAATTCCAGGAGGTGAGATTAGTTAGGAATCATTCCTGTGCAGGAGGGACTGTTTGATGGACAGTGCAGAGGGAGCTTTACTCTGTATCTAACCCCGTGCTTCTAACCCCGTGCTGTCCCTGCCCTGGGAGTGTTTGATGGGGGGCAGTGTAGAGGGAGCTTTACTCTGTATCTAACCCCGTGCTGTACCTGTCCTGGGAGTGTTTGATGGGGACAGTGTAGAGGGAGCTTTACTCTGTATCTAACCCCGTGCTGTCCCTGTCCTGGGAGTGTTTGATGGGGACAGAGTAGATGGAGCTTTACTCTGTATCTAACCCCGTGCTGTACCTGTCCTGGGAGTGTTTGATGGGGACAGTGTAGAGGGAGCTTTACTCTGTATATAACCCCGTGCTGTACCTGTCCTGGGAGTGTTTGATGGGGGACAGTGTAGAGGGAGCTTTACTCTGTATCTAACCCCGTGCTGTACCTGTCCTGGGAGTGTTTGATGGGGACAGTGTAGAGGGAGCTTTACTCTGTATCTAGCCCCGTGCTGTACCTGTCCTGGGAATGTTTGATGGGGGACAGTGTAGAGGGAGCTTTAGTTACTAAATAAAGAAGCTTCGCCTTCCTAACCTGATTGTGCGATGTTGATTGTGACTGTCGCTCTTTGATTGAAACGTTTGCAGCAAGAGGAAGAGGTCGTGGACAAGATGGATGATGACGTTTTCCTGCGGTGTATCGAGTCAAACATGCTGACGGACATGACGTTGCAGGGGATTGAGCAGATCAGTAAGGTGAGGGTTTGGCTGACGCGACGGCTGCAGGAGCTGAGATTGACCACTCGTTCTGTTAATCTGGAAGGCTGCAATTGAGACTTTCTTTAAATTTAGATTTCCCAATTAAGGGGCAGTTTAGCCTGGCCGATCCACATCTTTCTGGGTTGTGTGGGGGGCGAAACCCAGGCAGACACTGGGAGAATGTGCAAACTCCACATGGGCCGGGATCGAGCCCCGGTCCACGGTGCCCTGTGACAGCAGTGCTAACCCACTGCGACACCCCAGAAACTGAGACTCGATCTGATTTGTGGTGACAGGTTTTGCTGGCGAGATTAAGGAGGTGACATGTACCCGGGGTGGCGGGAATCTATATGTGCTGCTGACGGTTCTGGAGACCTCTCTAAATGTAACGCGGCTCAAATCTCGCTCGTCCTGGAAACATTGATTCCTGGCTGGAACGTAGAATTTAAAAGTGGCAACGTTTTGTATAAATCTGGTTCGACCACACTGAGCACAGTTCTGGTGTTGTATTGCGAGGCGGATCTTGTGGGAGTTGTTGAGAGAGATTCCACTCACCCGGGGCTCTCGGCTCTGCAGGGGGTGATTGTTTCTGCTTTTTAAACCCTCTCCTCGTCCCTCTCTCTCTCTCTCTCAGGTGTACATGCACCTTCCTCAAACAGACAATAAGAAGAAGATTATTATCACGGAGGAGGGCGAATTCAAAGCCCTCCAGGAGTGGATTCTGGAGACGGACGGGGTCAGCCTGATGAGGGTGCTGAGCGAGAAGGACGTGGACCCCGTGCGCACCACCTCCAACGACATTGTGGAGATCTTCACGGTAAACCTGCGGGGCTGTGCCGTTAACCCGTGGGGGGGGGGGGGGGGGGGGGGGGCTGGGGCCTCGGGCCTCACCCCACTCGGCCATCCTGGGATCCTGGGGCAGGAGGGAGCGAGAGTTCCAGGAATGTGATACCGTTTTCCGGTCCCCCTCGAGCCTCTCCGCTCTGAGGGAGGCCGTTGGGCCCCATGGCGTCTCCTTACCGTTCTCTTCTCTCTTCCCCAATCGCGGACACAGACCAAATCGAGTCTGGGTCCGGGTAGTTGAAATCAATCGTATCTTTCCCTTTGAATCCCACTCGCCCAAACAATTCTGAGGTGCAGCAAGTCCTCGCGCATTCGCCACCTCGGTACTCATTGTCCTACTTGCCCCTCAAACCCCCGTGTCGATAACCTCCTCCAGCCCCCGAAACCCTCCCTACAATCCTCCAGTTCCAGGCGTGTCCCCAATTTTGGCGCCCTGGGTGCTGAGGTCTGAAACTCTCTCTCGCTAAACCCCTCCACTCTCTCCCTTTTGAAGATGTTCCTTAAAACCCACCACCTTGATCACCCTGTTGGTCGCCTGTTATGACCTCCTGTCATGTGGCCGAGAGTCGGATTGTATTTGACCGCTCCGGCGTAGCTTTACGACATTCGGGGTGACCTATAAATACAAGACGGCCATTTGTGGCTCTTTGATTTGTCACGGTGAGGCGTGGTCGGGACCGGAGTTAGACTGGAGATTTTCTGAACGTTTCTCTTTTCCAGGTTCTTGGTATTGAAGCCGTGCGGAAGGCCCTGGAACGGGAGCTGTACCATGTCATCTCCTTCGATGGTTCCTACGTCAACTACCGTCACTTGTCGCTGCTGTGCGACACCATGACGTGCCGGGGACATTTAATGGCCATCACCCGTCACGGTGTGAACAGGCAGGACACTGGCCCGCTCATGAAGTGTTCCTTCGAAGAAACGGTAAGGAGTTTGTGCGGAACACTTTTTTGCACGTTGCAGTCAAACCAAACTTGAGGCGCCTGATGGCCAGGTGTGTTCATGGTAATGGGTGTGAGGGAGCGCTGTGCCGTCTGGGGACCGGGAATGTCGTCGGGAGTGGTGCTGAGGGGGTGCCACACAGTCAGGGGGGTGGGGGCATTCGTGTTCCCGCGCGCGTAACAGCTGTGGGATCGCTCCCATCCATTGGGGAGGATTGGCCGGGCCTCTGTTTAACCGCAGGGTGCTGTGCCCCCCCCCCCCCGGCTTGCCCGCAGGGTGCTCTGCCCCCCCCCCCCCCCGTCTCGCCCGCAGGGTGCTGTGCCCCCCCCCCCCCCCCCCCCCCCCCCCCGTCTCGCCCGCAGGCTGCTGTGCCCCCCCCCCCCCGTCTCGCCCGCAGGCTGCTGCGCCCACCCGCTAACTCTGCAGCCCCTCTTCTCTGTTCGCAGGTGGATGTTTTAATGGAGGCTTCAGCGCACGGCGAAATGGACCCCATGAAGGGGGTGTCTGAGAACATCATGCTGGGGCAGCTCGCTCCAGCCGGAACCGGCTCCTTTGACCTGCTGCTCGACGCTGAGAAGTGCAAATACGGCATGGAGATCCCGACTAACATTGGAGGGCTTGGAGTGGGTGGACGTAAGTTCCCGTTTCGCCGCCCGTTTTAAACCCAAGCTCTTGTTGGGTCTCTGGGTCGGGGTGGGGGAGGGAATGCTGGGATGTGGCTGGCCGGTGTCGAATCTGGATACTCTGGGAGAGGCTCTCCACAGGTCTGAAAGATCGGGCTGTGTGACGGCGAGAATCTGTAAACGCCAGGAGCCAAATTGAACTCTGGTTGATGTCTGATCCAGTGTGGGTGTCTGAATAACCTTTTTTTTTTCCCCCCTCTTCAAATTGTGTTTGCAGCTACCGGAATGTTCTTCGGCTCCGCCCCCAGCCCGATGGGAGGGATGTCACCCGCCATGACTCCGTGGAACCAGGGCGCAACCCCGGCCTACGGAGCCTGGTCGCCCAGTGTGGGTGAGTGTAGAATACGTTTCTCCTAACGACGTGACGTTGGTCACCCATTCCCAACAGATACAGAGGTCCACACGTGCAGAGTCCTTGTGTTTTTTTTTAATTTAGCCTTGCGATGTGAAGGGATTGATTTCTGTCTCTCTCTCTGTATTACAGGCAGTGGAATGACACCCGGAGCTGCTGGATTCTCACCGAGTGCTGCCTCAGATGCCAGTGGTTTCAGTCCCGGCTACTCTCCTGCCTGGTCTCCGACCCCTGGCTCTCCCGGATCTCCGGGCCCGTCCAGTCCCTACATTCCATCGCCAGGTCAGTTAATAACCTATTCCTGGGACGCTCGGGTGTCCAGTGTTTTACCAGCTTGCGTGGCTTTGGGCTGTTCGGGTAGAATGTGTGCGGCTGTTTCTAATCCGCATGAGTCTCTGTCCATTCCTCCCACCCTGCCTCTTCCAGTTTTCTATCCTATTTTTTTTCTCATGCACTCGTCTGATTTTCCTTTCAAAGGCACCTGTACCGTTGCAACTGAACCACTTCTTGTAAGATTGCGTTTATTAGATCTGTTCGCTCGGTGCTTCCCGCAATACACCAGCGTGTGACCCCATTTTAATGCCCCCGACTCGCATGAGCCCAGGGTACAGGATTTGAGTTGAGGTTTGGCCGGGGGAGGGAGAGAAGCGAGTCCATCCTGCGGTGCAAGAATTTACGTCAAACGGAATTGAGAATGTTTACATTTGGAATGGGAAGGGGTTTAGTAATACTTGGCTCCCTCTCGCGCGCTCTCTCTCTCTCTCTCCGCTCTCTCTCTCTCTCTCTCCGCTCTCTCTCTCGCCCGCTCTCCGCTCTCTCTCTCGCGCTCTCTCTCTCTCTCGCGCGCGCTCTCACGCTCTCTCTCTCGCGCTTTCACGCTCTCTCTCTCTCGCGCTTTCACGCTCTCTCTCTCTCGCGCTCTCACGCTCTCTCTCTCGCGCGCTCTCACGCTCTCTCTCTCGCGCGCTCTCACGCTCTCTCTCTCGCGCTCACGCTCTCTCTCTCGCGTGCTCTCACGCTCTCTCTCTCACGCTCTCTCTCACGCTCTCTCTCACGCTCTCTCTCTCGCACGCTCTCTCCCTCGCGCGCTCTCTACGCTCTCTCATTTGATTTTTCTATAGATTGAAACGCTCTATCTTTCTGTTCTGGTACCATTGTTGTAAATTTTTATTTTACTTTCTCCCAACACCTGACTGTTTATTTTTCCTCCTAGGTGGGGTGATGTCTCCCAGTTATTCACCAACCTCTCCGGCCTATGAACCGAGGTCTCCTGGTGGCTATACACCCCAGAGCCCCAGCTACTCGCCAACATCCCCTAGCTACAGCCCCACCTCTCCGTCCTACTCTCCCACCAGCCCCAACTATAGCCCCACCTCCCCCAGCTACTCCCCCACCAGCCCCAGCTACAGCCCGACGTCCCCGAGTTACAGCCCCACCTCCCCCTCCTATTCCCCCACCTCTCCCTCCTATTCCCCCACTAGTCCCAGCTACTCGCCAACTAGTCCCAGCTACTCTCCCACCAGCCCCAGCTACTCCCCCACCAGTCCCAGCTACTCCCCGACCTCTCCCTCCTACTCCCCAACCTCTCCCTCCTACTCCCCAACCTCTCCGTCCTACTCCCCAACCTCTCCCTCTTACTCGCCAACTAGTCCCAGCTACTCCCCCACCTCTCCCAACTACACCCCCACATCCCCAAATTACAGCCCCACTTCCCCGAGTTACAGCCCCACCTCGCCCAGCTACACGCCCACCTCTCCAAATTACAGCCCCACTTCGCCCAGTTACAGCCCCACCTCGCCCAGTTACAGCCCCACCTCCCCCAGCTACTCCCCTTCCAGCCCTCGCTACACCCCCCAGTCGCCGACCTACACGCCCAGCTCTCCCAGCTACAGCCCCAGCTCTCCCAGCTACTCTCCCACCAGTCCAAAATACTCCCCCACCAGCCCTTCCTACAGCCCCAGCTCTCCAGAATACACCCCCACCTCTCCCAAATACAGCCCCACCAGCCCCAAATACTCCCCCACCTCTCCCAAATACTCCCCGACCTCCCCAACTTACTCGCCCACCACACCCAAATACTCCCCCACCAGCCCCACCTACTCCCCCACCTCCCCGGTCTACACCCCTACCTCTCCCAAATACTCCCCCACCTCGCCCACCTACTCTCCCACCTCCCCGAAATACTCGCCCACCTCCCCCACCTACTCGCCCACCAGCCCCAAGGGCTCGACCTACTCCCCCACTTCCCCGGGCTACTCTCCCACCTCCCCCACCTACAGCCTCACCAGTCCGGCCATCAGTCCCGAGGACAGCGACGAGGAGAACTGAGGGCGAGGCGAGGGACCGAGCGAGAACTGCGGGGGCCGGCCCACGGTCCGCACCCACCTGCGCTTTTTTACTTCCAAGGCCTGTTCGAACTGGACTTGAACTTGCTGCTGTTTCATGTTCTACATCGATGTCGCAAGCAACGGAGGAACAGCAAAATCCTGAAACGCTTTTTAAAAATAAATCCAAAGTGCGGCGGGAAGGAAAGATCTAAAGTCTATAATTTGAATATATAATTTAGCTTTGGAACCTGTGCATTTCTGGATACAGTGATTTTGGGGGTGGTGCAGTGGGAGAATTGATTCCTATTCTCTCTCTCTCTCTCTCTCATTCTCTCGCTTGCAGCGCCTGGACCAGTGTGAATCTCGATTCTTTTAATTTTGTTCTGCGCGGATAATGCTACTTGACGAGCGTTTCCCCCCCCCCCTGTAAGCCAGGGGCAACAGACTGGCTCCCGTTAGTCAGGGCCCTGATGGTTTCTTTATATTGTGGATGTGATTTGTACTTTAAGGATGGTGATCGTGGAGGAAGGGAAGGAAATAGGAGGTAAGCAATGCAGGAGTATTGACATCGGAAGCGGGAGGGATGGGGAAATGGGTCAGTGACCGTCGAGCGTCCGATCACCATGTGTAACACGGTTTTCCCCCACCCCCTCTACCTGCACCCCCCCCCCACATTCAGCTGAGAATGGACACAATTCGAGGGGGTGTTGGTGGGCGAACGGATGATTCTTAAATCACCCTGATTCTGATGTGATTCTTCGGACAGAACTGTAAAAACGGGACGTGAAAGGTGTTGGAAAACAAGGCAGCATTTAGCTGTCTGATTTATGTACAGAGTATTTACTAGTCTTTTTTTCCCTGTTTTCCCTTTGGAAATGTTGCAAATATACTTAAAATAAAGTTTTACTGATTTTTGTGGAGCTCCGGGCTTCTGTGTCCATTCATTTGGGGATTTTAAAAAAAAAAAAAGAGAGAGAATAAATTATTTGGGGGCGTTTAAAACGTGCCCGTGGCTGACGCCGCCGGCTGCTTGTGATCTGCAGGTTTTTGTCGTCGGCCGTCTGACTTGAGCCGTTGCCGATTTCTGTCTGCGTCTGGATTTCGCAGCATTCCCCTCTGGTTTCCCAGTCTTTCCCAGCTGGGCAGAAACCTCCTGGAAAGGAATCTGGAGCCATTGACGTCGGCCAGAGAGAGAGAGGGCGGGTTAGGATGTACGAACGAGAGGCTGGAATGTGCGGCTCCGGGTCGGGCCGAACGGCTGGAGGGAGGCCATTCGGCCCCCGTGAGGCTGCAGCACTGCCATTCCATTCAGGTCGCGGCTCTTCCCGTGTTTTGGTTGCACGTGGTTCCGGATACCCATCGTGGTTCCCTAACCGTTAATCTGCAAACCAACAAAAAAAAAACATCGACGTCCGTACTGAGCTTTTCAATTGATCCCTTGTGGGTGTTCTTTGTTTTGGTGGTGGGAAGGAGGAGAGGATGGGGCTGCATGGAAGGAAGAGAAGGGAACTCCAGGGTTCTGCTCCTTGCCCCCCCTCCCCCTAGGCCCTTGCAATACCTATGTTTTAGCACGTCCTTTATCCCTAGGCGATGATAGCTACAGCTTGCCAATGGGGCAAAGACCCAGTTATGCCGACTGTTTTCTGTAAGCTAGCTAATCTATCCATGTCAATATGTTGCCCTGTGCACCATGAGCTTTATTTTCCACAATAACCTTTAATATGGCAGCTTATCAAATGCCTTCTGGTCTCAATACAGTACATCCACCAATTCCCCTTTAGCAACAGTCCACGTGACTCCTTCAAAGAACTCCAAATGAATTGGCTAAATACTTGGCTAAATATGATTTCCCTTTCACAAAACCATGTGGACTCTGCCTGATTACTTTGACGTTTTCCACATGACCTGCTATAACATCTTCAATAATAACTTCTAATGTTTTCTCTCTGACGGATATTAAGTTAAAAGGCCTGTAGTTTCTTGTTTTTTTTTTCCTTTTTGGAAAAGCTTCGTTACTTCCCAATTTAATGGAAACTTCCCCGATTCTAGGGAACTTTGGTAAAATTAAAACTAACGCATCAGCCATCTCCCGAGCCAATTCTTTTAAGAGTCTAGCATGGAGTCTACCAGGATCTGAGGATTTGTCAACACTCAAACCCAGGAATTTTCTCAGGAATGCTGCCCTGGTGATTGTAATCTTGAGTTCCTCCTTTACTAGCTAGCTTTATCTTGTAAGGCAGCTGCACGCTAGCACAGCGGTTAGCACTGTTGCTTCACAGCTCCAGGGACCGAGGTTCAATTCCCGGCTTGGGTCACTGTGCGGAGTTTGCACGTTCTCCCTGTGTCTGCGTGGGTTTCCTCCGGGTGCTCCGGTTTCCTCCCACAAGTCCTGAAAGACGTGCTTGTTGGGTGAATTGGACATTCTGAATTCTCCCTCTGTGTTACCCGAACAGGTGCCGGAATGTGGCGACTAGGGGCTTTTCACAGTAACTTCATTGCAGTGTTAATGTAAGCCTACTTGTGACACTAATAAATATTATTACTCCCAATTTTATTCTCATTAAATCTTTTAGTCACCTCCATTGCAACTTGCATGTTTAGCACACTGGGCTAAATCGCTGGCTTTTAAAGCAGGCCAGCAGCACGGCTCGATTCCCGTACCAGCCTCCCCGGACAGGCGCCGGAATGTGGCGACTAGGGGCTTTTCACAGTAACTTCATTTGAAGCCTACTCGTGACAATAAATATCTGCCACTGCATCTCAATTCACCAATCTCCTAACCTAATTTGCCAATTCACCTCTGCTAGATCTGCTTTTATGCTCTCAAAACTGCCCCTATTTAAGTTTACAATACTAGTCTTGGACCCATTCTTCTCTCCCTCACGATGTTGGTAAATTGCAATCTCAATATTATTTCTTCGATTGAAACTTTACAACTGATTTGTGAATGAGAATCCCCAATCTCCGCCACCCTTTGAGTACAAAAGTGGTTCTGAATTTCACCCCCTGATTCTAATTTTCAGACCGTGCCCTATTTTTATATTTCTCCTCTGCTGTCATCCCTGGAGATCTGTGACGCAACAATAATGTGGTTGTTGACTCGCTGGAGCAATCAAGTCTCCATCAATCTGTCCCCCAAGCACCCCTGTAATACTATACCGCTGTCAACAGCAGCCCAATCCCCATGGGAAATTTGTCACTGCCCCCTGACCGGTTACTAAACATGGTCTGTTCGTCCTGCTCCATTTATTGAATCACACAAACATCAAGAGAGTTCATCGGACAGGTGGCCAAGGGCTCGGCGGAGAGGAGGGAGAGGGAATTCCAGAGCTCAGAGCCCTCAGTAGCCGAAGGCACGGCCGCCAAAGGTGGAGCGACGGGAATCAGAGGACGTGCAAGACATCAGCCGAGTCCCACCGTCACTCAGAACCTCTGCGGTTGGCGAACATTAAACTGAGGAACTGTACCCCCAGGGGAATCGGCAAGGTTAGAACATGTGTCAAACATCCCAACCGTACGAATAACCGGCAACGGTTGGTCCTGGGGTTAGCTTGGCATAGTGCTGGAGGAAGCTGGACGCAGTCGGAACGGTGATGTCCAAGTCAAGAACTTGGAGGATTGTCCTCTCCATCCGCAGCATCTCTTCCAGCTTGCAGCTGCTGTCACAGATATAGAGGAAGTCATCGACATAGAGCGGGCAAAACTCCTGCAACAGAGAGGTGGGGAGAGGGTGATGGAGAGAGGGAGAGACAAAAGGGCAAAGGCGGAGAGCGATCAAGCCAGAGGGAGAGGGATGGTGAGGAGAGAGAGTGAGAGAAAGAGGGAGAAGTGGAGAGCGATGGACAAGAGAGAGAGAGTGGGACAGGTGGAGAGGGTGATGGACCATCAGTACTGGGGAAATTAGAGACTGTACCGTTGGGACTGTCTACACCTGAACTGCGTTGGGATGAGCATTCTGACAAATCATGTGGGGCAGCAGGGTAGCATGGTGGTTAGCATAAATGCTTCACAGCTCCAGGGTCCCAGGTTCGATTCCCGGCTGGGTCACTGTCTGTGTGGAGTCTGCACGTCCTCCCCCTGTGTGCGTGGGTTTCCTCCGGGTGCTCCGGTTTCCTCCCACAGTCCAAAGATGTGCGGGTTAGGTGGATTGGCCATGCTAAATTGCCCGTAGTGTCCTAATAAAAAGTAAGGTTAAGGGGGGGGTTGTTGGGTTACGGGTATAGGGTGGATACGTGGGTTTGAGTAGGGTGATCATGGCTCGGCACAACATTGAGGGCCGAAGGGCCTGTTCTGTGCTGTACTGTTCTATGTTCTATGTAACCGGGGAAGTAGATAGGGCTTTAACTTAAGCTTGGGTAGATGTTGCAAATCAGTGTAGCAGTAAGGCAGCAAAGCAAAATAGTAATTTGGGAAATTAGGGTCATATGACAGCATGAAGGGACCAAGAGATAAAATCTAAGCACACACCAATGGTCCAGACCACGTTACAAAGAACAGAAATAGAAAACTAAAGGCTCTATATTTGAATGCGCGCAGCAGCATTCCTAACAGAGTGAAGGTTTGATAGCACACATTGCAGTAAATAAACATGATCGGATAGCCATTACCGAGACCGGGCTGAGGGACCAGGAGGATTGGGTCCTGAATATTGAGGGGTAGATGACATTCAGGAAGAATATGAAGCTGGGTAAAGGTGGTGGGGTAGCGCTGTTAATTAAGGATGGCATTGGTGATCAGGACGTAGGGTCGGTCTGGGTGGAGGTGTGGAACGGTAGAGGCAAGAAGTCACTCGCTGACATGGTCCACAGGCCCCCTGACAGTAACC
Source organism: Scyliorhinus canicula (assembly GCF_902713615.1). Lineage (NCBI taxonomy): Eukaryota > Metazoa > Chordata > Chondrichthyes > Carcharhiniformes > Scyliorhinidae > Scyliorhinus > Scyliorhinus canicula. The sequence goes on from NC_052174.1 coordinate 14,587,422, forward strand.
ACAGTGTGACAAAGCCTACAGGAAGAAACATTAGGGGTTTGCGATAATGGGACGCCGATAGATAGATAGAGAAATACAGCACAGAACAGGCCCTTCGGCCCACGATGTTGTGCCGAACTTTTGTCCTAGGGAGGTTAATCATAGAATTTTGATCACTAAGGGCAATTTATCACGGCCAATCCACCCAACCTGCACATCTTTGGACTGTGGGAGGGCAGCACGGTGGCCTAGTGGTTAGCACAGCTGCCTCACGGCGCTGAGGTCCCAGGTTCGATCCCGGCTCTGGGTCACTGTCCATGTGGAGTTTGCACATTCTCCCCGTGTCTGCGTGGGTTTCGCCCTCACAACCCAAAAATGTGCAGAGTAGGTGGATTGGCCACACTAAATTTGCCCCTTAATTGGAAAAGATAATTGGGTAATCTAAATTTGAAAAAAAAAATCTTTGGACTGTGGGAGGAAACCGGAGCACCCGGAGGAAACCCACACACACACACACGGGGAGGATGTGCAGACTCCACACAGACAGTGACCCAAGCCGGAATCGAACTTGGGACCCTGGAGCTGTGAAGCAATTGTGCTATCCACAATACTACCGTGCTGCCCTTAAGAACAAATTAATCGAGACTCCATTATTCTACCATAATCCATGTACCTATCCAATAGCCGCTTGAAGGTCCCTAACGTTTCCGACTCAACTACTTCCACAGGCAGTGCATTCCATGCCCCCACTACTCTCTGGGTAAAGAACCTACCTCTGACATCCCCCCTATATCTTCCACCATTCACCTTAAATTTATGTCCCCTTGTAATGGTTTGTTCCACCCGGGGAAAAAGTCTCTGACTGTCTACTCTATCTATTCCCCTGATCATCTTATAAACCTCTATCAAGTCGCCCCTTATCCTTCTCCGTTCTAATGAGAAAAGGCCTAGCACCCTCAACCTTTCCTCGTAAGACCTACTCTCCATTCCAGGCAGCTGCATCATCACCTCACAGCTCTTAAATTCAATCCCTCTGCTAATGAACGCTAGCACACCATAGGCCTTCTTCACAGCTCTATCCACCTGAGTGGCAACTTTCAAAGATCTATGAACATAGACCCCAAGATCTCTCTGCTCCTCCACATTGCCAAGAACCCTACCATTAACCCTGTATTCCGCATTCATATTTGTCCTTCCAAAATCTGTCAGGTGAACTTCCTACACGTATATCCCTCAAAAAGTAATTAAACACAGAAGAACCGTCCTGACCATCAGCTGACCATTCCCCCCTGACCCTTTCCCCCTGACCATTCCCTCCTGGCCATTCCTCCTGGTCATTCCCATCTAGCCACTCCGCTCTGGTCATTCTTTCATGACTATTCCTTGACCTTCCCCCCCCTGGCCATCCCCTGACATTCCTTGACCATTACCTTCCGGCCATTCAATAACCATTCTCTCCTTTTTTTAAAAACAGAGTACCCAATTCATTTTTTTCCCAATTATGGGACAATTTAGCGTGGCCAATCCACCTAACCTACACATCTTTGGGTTGTGGGGGCGAAACCCAGGCAGGCACGGGGAGACTGCGCAAACACATGACCATTCTCTCCTGGCCTTCCCTTGACCTTTCCCTCCATTCCTGACCTTTCCCTCCTTGATCTTTCCCTCCTTGACCATCCTTCCTGACCATTCCTTGACCATTCCCTCCAGGCCATTCCCTCCTGTCCATTCCTGATTTTTCCCTCCTTGACCATTCCCTCCTGGACTTTCCTTGATCTTTCCCACCTGGCCATTCCTTGACCTTTCCTCCTGAATATTTCTTGACCTTTCCCTCACAGACCATAGCCTCCTGACCATTTCCCTCCTGTCCATTCATTGACATTCCCTCCCGGCCATTCCCTCCTGACCTTTCCTTGACCTTTCCCTCCTGGCCTTTCCCTCCTGGCCTTTCCTTGACCTTTCCCTCCTGACCATTCCTTTATCTTTCTCTCCTGACCTTTTCTTCCTAGCCATTCCTTGATCTTTCCCTCCTGGCCTTTCCTTGACCTTTCCCTCCTGACCATTCTCTCCTTGACCTTTCCACCCTGACCATACCTTGACCTTTCCCTCCTGACCATTCCCTCTTGACCATTCCTTGACCTTTCCCTCCTGGCCAGTCCTTGGGCATTCCCTCCTGGCATTTCCTTGACCATTCCCTCCTGACCATTCCACCCTTGACCTTTCCCTCCTGGCCTTTCCTTGACCATTCCATCTTGACCATTCCTTGACCTTTCCCTCCTGGCCAGTCCTTGGCCATTCCCTCCTGGCATTTCCTTGGCCATTCCCTCCTGGCATTTCCTTGACCATTCCCTCATGTCCATTCCCTCCTGACCATTCCACCTTGACCATTCCTTGACCTTTCCCTCCTGACCTTTCCTTGACCTTTCCTTCCTGGCCTTTCCTTGACCTTTCCCTCCTGGCCTTTCCTTGACCTTTCCCTCCTGGCCAATCCTTGGCCATTCCCTCCTGGCATTTCCTTGATCATTCCCTCATGTCCATTCCCTCCTGACCATTCCTTGACCTTTCCCTCCTGGCCTTTCCTTGACCATTCCCTCCTGGCCATTCCTTTATCTTTCTCTCCTGACCTTTTCTTCCTAGCCATTCCTTGATCTTTCCCTCCTGGCCTTTCCTTGACCTTTCCCTCCTGACCATTCTCTCCTTGACCTTTCCACCCTGACCATACCTTGACCTTTCCCTCCTGACCATTCCCTCTTGACCATTCCTTGACCTTTCCCTCCTGGCCAGTCCTTGGGCATTCCCTCCTGGCATTTCCTTGACCATTCCCTCCTGACCATTCCACCCTTGACCTTTCCCTCCTGGCCTTTCCTTGACCATTCCATCTTGACCATTCCTTGACCTTTCCCTCCTGGCCAGTCCTTGGCCATTCCCTCCTGGCATTTCCTTGGCCATTCCCTCCTGGCATTTCCTTGACCATTCCCTCATGTCCATTCCCTCCTGACCATTCCACCTTGACCATTCCTTGACCTTTCCCTCCTGACCTTTCCTTGACCTTTCCTTCCTGGCCTTTCCTTGACCTTTCCCTCCTGGCCTTTCCTTGACCTTTCCCTCCTGGCCAATCCTTGGCCATTCCCTCCTGGCATTTCCTTGATCATTCCCTCATGTCCATTCCCTCCTGACCATTCCTTGACCTTTCCCTCCTGACCATTCCTTGACCTTTCCCTCCTGGCCTTTCCTTGACCATTCCCTCCTGGCCATTCCTTGACCTTTCCCTCTTGACCTTTCGCTCCTTGACCTTTTCCTGCTGGCCACACCCTGCTCAGTCTCTGGGCGGCTGCCAGGCCGGGTCACGTGCACAGGGGGTGGCGAGCGGAGCGCGGGTCGGCGGAGGCGGGAGGGCCGGGGTCGCGCACGGCGGGGAGCGCGACGTCATGACGTTGGTGGAGGCGCGCCGGCGACTCCGGTGACGTTCAAAGAGCGCGACGGAGAGAGAAAGAGACAGAGAAGAGAGAGAATGGTGAGAGGAATATATAATTTAATCCAATGTATTAAATATAAACACATTCGGAGAGAGAAATAGCGAGAGAGGAGAGAGACACACACAGAGGGAGAGCGAGAGAGAGAATGGTGAGGGAAATATATAATCTAATCCAATATATATATATATATATATATATACACACACACTCAGAGAGAGAGATAGAGAGAGAATGGTGAGGGAAATATATAATCTAATCCTATATATATATATATATATATACACACACACTCAGAGAGAGAGAGAGAGAGGGGAGAGAGATAGAGAGAGAATAGTGAGGGAAATATATAATCTAATCCTATATATATATATATATATATACACACACACTCAGAGAGAGAGAGAGAGAGGGGAGAGAGATAGAGAGAGAATAGTGAGGGAAATATATAATCTAATATATATATATATATATATACACACACTCAGAGAGAGAGAGAGGGGAGAGAGATAGAGAGAGAATGGTGAGGGAAATATATAATCTAATATATATATATATATATATATATATATACACACACTCAGAGAGAGAGAGAGGGGAGAGAGATAGAGAGAGAATAGTGAGGGAAATATATAATCTAATATATATATATATATATATATATACACATACACACTCAGAGAGAGAGAGATAGAGAGAGGGGATAGAGAGAGAATGGTGAGGGAAATATATAATCTAATATATATATATATATATACATATATACACACACTCAGAGAGAGAGAGAGAGAGGGGGGGGAGAGAGATAGAGAGAGAATGGTGAGGGAAATATATAATCTAATCCAATATATATATATATATATATATATACACACAGAGAGAGAGGGGAGAGAGATAGAGAGAGAATGGTGAGGGAAATATATAATCTAATATATATATATATATACACTCAGAGAGAGAGAGGGAGAGAGAGAGAGAGAGAGATAGAGAGAGAATGGTGAGGGAAATATATAATCTAATCCAATATATATATATATATATATATACACACACACACTCAGAGAGAGAGAGAGAGAGAATGGTGCGGGAAATATATAATCTAATATATATATATATATATATATATATACACACACTCAGAGAGAGAGAGAGAGAGAGGGGAGAGAGAAAGAGAGAGAATGGTGAGGGAAATATATAATCTAATCCAATATATATATATATATACACACACTCAGAGAGATAGAGAGAGAATGGTGAGGGAAATATATAATCTAATCCAATATATATATATATATATATACACACACACACTCAGAGAGAGAGAGAGAGGGGAGAGAGATAGAGAGAGAATGGTGAGGGAAATATATAATCTAATCCAATATATATATATATATATATATACACACAGAGAGAGAGGGGAGAGAGATAGAGAGAGAATGGTGAGGGAAATATATACTCTAATATATATATATATATGTACACACACACTCAGAGAGAGAGAGAGAGGGGGGGGGGAGAGAGAGAATGGTGAGGGAAATATATAATTTAATCCAATATATTAAATATATACACCCTCAAAGAGAGAGAGGAGAGAGACACACAGGGAGAGAGAGAACAGTGAGGAAAATATATAATCTAATCCAATATATATACACACTCAGAGAGAGAGGGAGAGAGAGATAGTGGTGAGGGAAATATATAATCTAATATAATAAATATATACAGAGAGAGAGAGATAGTGGTGAGGGAAATATATAATCTAATCCAATATATTAAATATATACACCCTCAGAGAGAGAGAGGAGAGAGGTACACAGACGGAGAGAGGGAACAGTGAGAAAATATATAATCTAATCCAATATATATATATGTACACACTCAGAGAGAGAGGAGAGAGTGGTGAGGGAAATATATAATCTAATATAATAAATATATACAGAGAGAGAGAGAGAGAATGGTGAGGGAAATATATAATCTAATCCAGTATATTAAATATGTACACCCTCAGAGAGAGAGAGAGGGGAGAGACACACAGAGGGAGAGCGAGAGAGAGAGTGGTGAGGGAAATATATAATCTAATATAATAAATATATACAGAGAGAGAGGGAGAATGGTGAGGGAAATATATAATCTAATATAATAAATATATACACAGGTGAGAGAGGGGGAGAGGGAGAGAGAGAATGGTGAGATAGATATATAATCTAATATAATAAATATATACACAGATGAGGGAGAGGGAGAGAGAGGGAGGGAGAGAGAGAATGGTGAGGAAAATATATAATTTAATATACTATATATACAGAGAGAGAGAGAGGGGGAGAGACAGAGAGAGAATGGTGAGGAAAATATATAATCTAATATAAATATATATACAGAGAGAGGGAGAGAGAGAATGGTGAGAGAAATATAATATAAATATATACAAAGAGAGAGAAAGAAACAGAGAATGGTGACAGGAATAATAATCTAATATAGGGGCAGCACAGTGGCGTAGTGTGTAGCACTGCTGCCTCACAGTGCCGAGGTCCCGGGTTCGAGCCCGGCCCTGGGTCACTGTCCGTGTGGAGTTTGCACATTCTCCCCGTGTTTGCGTGGGTTTCGACCCCACAACCCAAAGATGTGCAGGGAAGGGGAATTGGCCATGCTAAATTGCCCCTTAATTGGAAAAAATGGATTGTATACTCTAAATTTATTTTTTTTAAATACTAATGTAATATAGAGATATATATACACACAGAGAGAGACAGGGGGGAGATAGAAAACAGAGAAGAGAATGGTGAGAGAAATATAATATAATCTAATATATGTGTGTATATAAACACAGGGGGGGGGAGAAAACAACAATGGTGAGAGAGAGAATATAATATATATTCACAGAGAGGGAGGGGGAGAGAGAGAGAGAACAGAATATTGAGAATAACAGAATAGAATATAGAGAGAGAGGGAGTGTGAGAGGGGACAGAAAGAGAGAAAACAATGGTGAGAATAATAGAATAGAATACATAAATATAGACATATACACAGAAAGTGGGGGGGGAGAGAGTGAGGGAAAACAGAACAGATTGGTGAGAGAAAGAATAATATAATAAATATATACAGAGAGAGAGGAAACAGAACGGTGAGAATAATAGAGAGAGAGAAAGAGAGAAAATAATATACAGGGAGAGGAGCCTGGGTTGGGCAGAGGGGGTGTAAAAGGTGGGGGGATTGGGGTTAGGGAGAGGGCTGGGGGTTTGGGGAGATGGGCTAGGGAGGTGGTGGGGAGGGGGTGGGGAGATGCATTGCAGCACTTCCCATGCAGTACTGAATGAGTGCTGCATTGCAGCACATCGCGTGCAGTACTGAGCGAGCACTGCACTGCAGCATTCCCGTGCAGTACTGAGTGAGTGCTGCATTGCAGCACTTCCCGTGCAGTACTGAGCGAGCGCTGCATTGCCACACTTCCCGTGCAGTACTGAGCGAGCGCTGCATTCCCGCACTTCCCGTGCAGTACTGAGCGAGCGCTGCATTGCCACACTTCCCGTGCAGTACTGAGCGAGCGCTGCATTGCCACACTTCCCGTGCAGTACTGAGCGAGCGCTGCATTCCCGCACTTCCCGTGCAGTACTGAGCGAGCGCTGCATTGCCGCACTTCCCGTGCAGTACTGAGCGAGTGCTGCATTGCAGCACTTCCCGTGCAGTACTGAGCGAGCGCTGCATTGCCGCACTTCCCGTGCAGTACTGAGCTAGCGCTGCATTGCAGCACTTATAGAAAGCAAAGAGTGGGGATTAATGGGTGTTTCTCTGGTTGGCAATCAGTAGCTAGTGGTGTCCCTCAGGGATCTGTGTTGGGCCCACAATTGTTCACAATGTACATAGATGATTTGGAGTTGGGGACCAAGGGCAATGTGTCCAAGTTTGCAGATGACACTAAGATAAGTGGTAAAGCGAAAAGTGCAGAGGATACTGCAAGTCTGCAGAGGGATTTGGATAGGTTAAGTGAATGGGCTAGGGTCTGGCAGATGGAATACAATGTTGACAAATGTGAGGTTATCCATTTTGGTAGGAATAACAGCAAACGGGATTATTATTTAAACGATAAAATATTAAAGCATGCTGCTGTGCAGAGACCTGGGTATGCTAGTGCATGAGTCACAGAAAGTTGATTTACAGGTGCAACAGGTGATTAAGAAGGCAAATGGAATTTTGTCCTTCATTGCTCGAGGGATGGAGTTTAAGACTAGGGAGGTTATGTTGCAATTGTATACGGTGTTAGTGAGGCCACACCTGGAGTATTGTGTTCAGTTTTGGTCTCCTTACTGGAGAAAGGACATACTGGCACTGGAGGGTGTGCAGAGGAGATTCACAAGGTTAATCCCAGAGCTGAAGTGGTTGGATTATGAGGAGAGGTTGCGTAGACTGGGACTGTACTCGTTGGAATTTAGAAGGATGAGGGGGGATCTTATAGAAACATTTAAAATTATGAAGGGAATAGATAGGATAGATGCGGGCAGGTTGTTTCCACTGGCGGGTGACTGCAGAACTAGGGGACATAGCCTCAAAATAAGGGGAAGTAGATTTAGGACTGAGTTTAGGAGGAACCTCTTCTCCCAAAGGGTTGTGAATCTATGGAATTCCTTGCCCAGTGAAGCAGTTGAGGCTCCTTCATTAAATGTTTTTAAGATAAAGATAGATAGTTTTTTGAAGAATAAAGGGATTAAGGGTTATGGTGTTCGGGCCGGAAAGTGGAGCTGAGTCCACAAAAGATCAGCCATGATCTCATTGAATGGCGGAGCAGGCTCGAGGGGCCAGGTGGCCTACTCCTGCTCCTAGTTCTTATGTTCTTATGTTCCCGTGCAGTACTGAGCTAGCGCTGCATTGCATCACTTCCCATGCAGTCCGGGCGAGCGCTGCATTGCAGCACTTTCCATGCAGTACTGAGCGAGCGCTGCATTGCAGCACTTCCCATGCAGTACTGAGCGAGTGCTGCACTGCAGCACTTCCAAAGCAGTACTGAGCGCGAGCTGCATTGAAGCACTTCCCACGCAGTACTGAGCGAGTGCTGCATTACAGCACTTCCCGTGCAGTACTGAGCGAGCGCTGCATTGCAGCAGTTCATCTGCAGTATTGGGTAAGTGCTGCATTGCAGCACTTCTCATGCAGTACTGAGCGAACACTGCATTGCAGCACTTTGCGTGTAGTACTGAGCGAGCGCTGCATTGCAGCACTTCCCATGCAGTACTGAGCGAGCGCTGCATTGCAGCACTTCCCGTGCAGTACTGAGCGAGCGCTGCATTGCAGCAGTTCATCTGCAGTATTGGGTAAGTGCTGCATTGCAGCACTTTTCATGCAGTACTGAGCGAGCGCTGCATTGCAGCACTACCTGTGCAGTACTGAGCAAGCGCTGCATTGCAGCAGTTCATCTGCATGGTGGTTAGCATAAATGCTTCACAGCTCCAGGGTCCCAGGTTCGATTCCCAGCTGGGTCACTGTCTGTGCGGAGTCTGCACGTCCTCCCCGTGTGTGCGTGGGTTTCCTCCGGGTGCTCCGGTTTCCTCCCACAGTCCAAAGATGTGCGGGTTAGGTGGATTGGCCAGGCTAAATTGCCCTTAGTGTCCTAATAAATAAGTTTAACGGGGGGTTGTTGGGTTAGTGGTATAGGGTGGATACGTGGGCTTGAGTAGGGTGATCATTGCTCGGCACAACATCGAGGGCCGAAGGGCCTGTTCTGTGCTGTACTGTTCTATGTTCTATGTTCTATGATCTGCAGTATTGGCTAAGTGCTGCATTGCAGCACTTTTCATGCTGTACTGAGCGAACGCTGCATTGCAGCACTTCCCATGCAGTACTGAGCGAGCGCTGCATTGCAGCACTTCCCATGCAGTACTGAGAGAGCGCTGCATTGCAGCACTTCCCGTGCAGTACTGAGCGAGCACTGCAGTGCAACACTTCCCATGCAGTACTGAGCGAGTGCTGCACTGCAGCACTTCCCATGCAGTACCGAGCGAGCACTGCATTGCAACACTTCTCATGCAGTACTGAGCGAGTACTGCATTGCAGCACTTCCCGTGCAGTACTGAGCGAGCGCTGCACTGCAGCACTTCCAACGCAGTACTGAGCGCGAGCTGCATTGCAGCACTTCCCTTGCAGTACTGAGCGAGTGCTGCCTTTCAGCACTTCCCGTGCAGTACTGAACGCGAGCTGCATTGCAGCACTTCCCATGCAGTACTGAGCGAGCGCTGCATTGCAGCACTTCCCGTGCAGTACTGAACGAGTGCAGCATTCCAGCACTTCCCGTGTAGTACTGAGCGAGCGCCGCATTGCAGCAGTTCATCTGCAGTATTGGGTAAGTGCTGCATTGCAGCACTTTTCATGCAGTACGGATCGAGCGCTGCATTGGAGCACTTACTGTGCAGTACTGAGCGAGCGCTACATTGCAGCACTTCCCGTGCAGTACTGAGCGAGCGCTGCATTGCAGCACTTCCTGTGCAGTACTGAGCAAGCGCTGCATTGCAGCAGTTCATCTGCATGGTGGTTAGCATAAATGCTTCACAGCTCCAGGGTCCCAGGTTCGATTCCCAGCTGGGTCACTGTCTGTGCGGAGTCTGCACGTCCTCCCCGTGTGTGCGTGGGTTTCCTCCGGGTGCTCCGGTTTCCTCCCACAGTCCAAAGATGTGCGGGTTAGGTGGATTGGCCAGGCTAAATTGCCCTAAGTGTCCTAATAAATAAGGTTAATGGGGGTTGTTGGGTTAGTGGTATAGGGTGGATACGTGGGCTTGAGTAGGGTGATCATTGCTCGGCACAACATCGAGGGCCGAAGAACCTGTTCTATGCTGTACTGTTCTATGTTCTATGATCTGTAGTATTGGGTAAGTGCTGCATTGCAGCACTTCCCATGCTGTACTGAGCGAGCGCTGCATTGCAGCACTTCCCATGCAGTACTGAGCGAGCGCTGCATTGCAGCACTTCCCATGCAGTACCGAGCGAGCACTGCATTGCAACACTTCTCATGCAGTACTGAGCGAGTACTGCATTGCAGCACTTCCCGTGCAGTACTGAGCTAGCGCTGCACTGCAGCACTTCCAATGCAGTACTGAGCGTGAGCTGCATTGCAGCACTTCCCGTGCAGTACTGAACGCGAGCTGCATTGCAGCACTTCCCATGCAGTACTGAGCGAGCGCTGCATTCCAGCACTTCCCGTGTAGTACTGAGCGAACGCTGCATTGCAGCAGTTCATCTGCAGTATTGGGTAAGTGCTGCATTGCAGCACTTTTCATGCAGTACTGATTGAGCGCTGCATTGGAGCACTTCCTGTGCAGTACTGAGCGAGTGCTGCACTGCAGCACTTCTCATGCAGTACTGAGCGAGCGCTGCATTGCAGCACTTCTCATGCAGTACTGAGCGAGCGCTGCATTGCAGCACTTCCCGTGCAGTACTGAGCGAGCGCTGCATTGCAGTAGTTCATCTGCAGTATTGGGTAAGTGCTGCATTGCAGAACTTCTCATGCAGTACTGAGCGAGCGCTGCATTGCAGCACTTCCCAGGCAGTACTGAGCGAGCGCTGCATTGCAGCACTTCCCGTGCAGTACTGAGCGATCGCTGCATTGCAGCACTTCCCAGGCAGTACTGAGTGAGCGCTGCATTGCAGCACTTCCCATGCAGTACTGAGCGAGCGCTGCATTGCAGCACTTCCCAGGCAGTACTGAGCGAGCGCTGCATTGCAGCACTTCCCAGGCAGTACGGAGAGAGCGCTGCATTGCAGCACTTCTCATGCAGTACTGAGCGAGTGCTGCATTGCAGCACTTCCCAGGCAGTACTGAGCGAGCACTGCATTGCAGCCCTTCCCATGCAGTACTGAACGTGTGCTGAGCTGTCAGAGGTGCTGTCTTTTTGGATGAGGCATAAAAACCGAGGCACCGTTTCGTACCTTGGGTAAATGCTATACTCTCCCCGCCCCCCCTCCCCAATGAAAGAGGCAATTTAGCCTGGCCAGTCCACCTACCCTGCACATCTTTTTGGGTCAGAAAGCCGAACTACATCAAATATTCAGAGGGGTGCGCAAACATTTGGTCAAAGTGGTCAGTGAGTGTGTGGTCCGGAGGGGAGAGTTTTGAACTATGGGGGGGGGGGGGCATAGTCTCCTTGGGAGGGACTGGCCAGACGTGAGAAGCTTGTTCCGCCCAGCGGGTTGTGAATCTTGGGAATTCTCCACTCCAGAGGGAATGGGTTGTTCAGTCATTGGGTGTATTAAATACGGAGGTGGATAGATTCTCCTGACGCTGACAGATACTGAGATCAGGCAGGAAAGTGGGGGTGGAAGGTCAGCCATGGTCTGACTGAAATGGAGGAGGTGGATGGGCCACTCCCGCTCGTTTGCACCTTTGAAGAGGTTTTAGGGAGGGAATTCTGGCGCTCGGGGCCGAGGCTGATGGAGGGATAGCCAGCAATGAAGTGATATAAATCAGGAACGCACAAGGGGGCGGCACTGCGGCGCAGTGGTTAGCACTGCTGCCTCACGGGGCCGAGGGCCCAGGTTCGATCCCGGCTGTGGGTCACTGTCCATGTGGAGTTTGCACATTCTCCCCGTGTCTGCGTGGGTCTCACCTCCACAACCCAAAGATGTGCAGGGTAGGTGGATTGGCCATGCTAAATTGCCCCTTAATGGGCAAAATTACATTTTGTACTCTAAATTTATTTAAAAAAGGAATGTGTAAGAGGCTGGAATTGGGGGAGAGCTGAGCTCTCGGAGAGGGAATAGGAGATTCCTGTACAATTGTACCCAACGTGTCGATGCTTTTAGGGAAGGATTGTAGGAAGTTGGGGGGGAAGGAATGAAACCTGCACTAAAAACCCCAATTTCTCATCTTCAGGTAGCGAGGAAGTATGAGAGATAACACCCAAGGAAGGAAACACGGTGGGTACTCTGGTCTCCAACTCGACACCCCATCACCCCCAAGGCAAGAGCAACCTTGTCCCGGTCAGAGAATGGACTTCACGGGGCGAAGGGAGAAGACTCGATCGGCCGAGGGCTGGTTCCAGGATCACACGGGTTTCAAAGGCGCTTCAAACTCGACGGAAGGGCGGGCGCAGAAAGATGGAAGCCACTCCTTGGGGCATCACACCACCTGGAACAACCTGTTGAGGAAAAGAAAAGCCATCTTTGACGAGCTGTCGGAAAAAGGGGCGAGCGACTGGGGCACGGCTTCTGACTGGGAGGCTGCGGAGTGCAGCGTCCCGTGCGAGAACGCCACAGACACCAGGGTCAGTGCCAAACGAATGGAGAAAAATTGTAACTTTACTCACGACCGTACGCGCTGCAGCCGCTACGCCCTGGGTGGAGGAGCAGATCACCGAGGGGGTGGGTGCAAGATGGCGCCGGCGGCTAAACCATGCAGAAGCCTGAAGAGGAGGCGATTCCGGAAGAGGTGGAAGCTGATGCAGGCCTTCCACATGCTCCTGTATCGCCGGATTTCTCCCTTGACGTTCCACTGGAGGATCTGGAACCTGTCCAGGAAGAGGAGGGTGCTACAGCCTCACGGAGCCAAGCACAGCCAGTCCGACGCCGCTGGCCAGCCGGGGGTTGAAGGATCCGAGAGCGCGGCCAGCGCTCGGCCACGGGAATGGGGAGCCTGCCCGAAGTATCCGGAGGAAGGTAAGGTGTTCCGGGCCGGGCGCCCGGGTGCCGCCAGCCCGTGCTCGGACAGCCGCGTGGATGCCCGTTCGCCCGAGGGAAACAGACACCAGTGGCTGAAAGCTGGAAGCAGAAACTCGACCGTGAGGCTCCAGGGCCCGACGCCGCTCGCCACTTATCAACCCTTGCCCAAGGATCTCAGACTCGTGGGTCAGGCCGGCGCCTTGGAAAGTGCCGGCAAGCGGAGCGCAGCATCCGTCCCGTTCCGGGGGAGCTCCCCCGCCGATTCCGCAGAGAAACCGAAGACTGCCTCGAGCACGTCCGTGCAGACCAACAGCCACGGTTCGGCAGGACTCGGCAGGAAGCTGGCTAGCATGGACCTCGGGGAGAATGTGCACCAGCCGCAGGGTGCAAGGCTGTCGGGCAAACTGTTCCTGGACCGAGGGCACCCCTTGTATTCCCGCTACGTGGCACGGCAGAAGGACGCGCTGCAGGTTTGCCGCGATGAAGCCGGCGGAGACACGTCCGCCCACGGCTCGAGCCTCCTCGGCGCCCAGGAGCAGGCGAGAGGACTTCCGTCCGGCCGTGCGAAGCCAGCAGAGACCAGCGTCTCCGTCGGCCAAATCCCATTCAGTGGCGTTGGAGGTAACAATGTGTTTGGGGAAAGATTCGGCGCATTGTATTGTCTGAATGGGATGAATGTACTGAATGGTGTTGCGGTGTGTGCTATAGTGACCAGACGATACAAACACGCCGGTACATTGGCTGAACATGCCCACTGACACTTTGAAATTGAAGCTAGAATGTATAATTTAGCAGGAGTGGGCCATTCGGCCCCTCGAGCCTGCTCCGCCATTCAATAAGATCATGGCTGATACTGTGGACTCGGCTCCACTTACCCGCCCACTCACCTTAATTCCATTACCATTCGCCCCCTCGAGCCTGCTCCGCCATTCAATACGATCATGGCTGATGTTACTGTGGACTCGGCTCCACTTACCCGCCCACTCACCTTAATTCCTTTACTGTTCAAAAAATCTATCTACCTTTGCCTCAGAAACATTCAATGAGGTAACCTCACTGGGCAGGGGATTCCACAGATTCACAACCCTTTGGGTGAAGAAGTTCCTCCTCAACTCAGTCCTAAATCTGCCCCCCCCTTATTTTGAGGCTATGCCCCCTAGTTTCACCCGCCAGTGGAAACAACCTGCCCGCATCTATCTTATCTATTCCCTTCATAATTTTAGATGTTTTTATAAGATCCCCCCTCATCCTTCTAAATTCCAATGAGTCTAGTCCCAGTCTACTTAGTCTCTCTTCATAAGCCAATCCTCTCAACTCCGGAATCAACCTAGTGAATCTCCTCTGCACCCCGTCCAGCGCCAGTACCTCCTTTCTCAAGTAAGGAGACCAAAACTGAACACAATACTCCAGGTGTGGCCTCACTAACACCTTATACAATTGCAACATAACCTCCCTAGTCTTAAACTCCATCCCTCTAGCAATGAAGGACAACATTCCATTTATCTTCAATTACCTGCTGCATCTGCAAACCAACTTTTTTGCGATTCAAGCACAAGGACACCCAGGTCCCTCTGCACAGCAGCATGGTGCAATTTGTTACCCTTTAAATAATGGTCCATTTTGCTGTTATTCCGACCAAAATGGATGACCTCACATTTACCAACATTGTATTCCATCTGCCAGACCCTTGCCCACTCACTTAAACTATCTCTATCCCTCTGCAGACTTTCAGTGTCCTCTGCACACTTTACTCTACCACTCACCTTAGTGTCGTCTGCAAACTTGGACACATTGCCCTTGGTCCCCAACTCCAGATCATCGATGTAAATTGTGAACAATTGTGGGCCCAACACGGATCCCTGAGGGACACCACTAGCCACTGATTGCCAACCAGAGAAACACCCATTAATCCCCACTCTTGGCTGTCTGTCAGTTAACCAATCCTCTGTCCATGCTAATACATCACCCGTAACGCCGTGCACCTTTATCTTATGCAGCAGCCTTTTGTGCGGCACCTTGTCAAGTACCTTCTGCAAATCCAGATACACCACATCTACCGGTTCCCCGTTGTCCACCGCGCTCGTAACGTCCTCAAAGAATTCCACTAAATTAGTCAAACATGATCTGCCTTTCATGAACCCATGCTGCGCCTGCCCAATGGGACAATTCCTATCCAAATGTCTCATCTGATAGATTCAAACATTTTCCCCACTACAGAAGTTAAGCTAACCGGCCTATAGTTACCCGCCTTTTGTCCACCTCCTTTCTTAAACAGCGGCGTCACATTTGCTGTTTTCCAATCTGCCGCAACCATCCCAGAATCCAGTGAATTTTGGTAAATTATCACGAGTACATTTGCTATTTCCCCCCGCTATCACTTTCAGAATCCTCAGATGCATTGCATCAGGGCCAGAAGACTTGTCTACCTT
Organism: Scyliorhinus canicula; assembly: GCF_902713615.1. NCBI lineage: Eukaryota > Metazoa > Chordata > Chondrichthyes > Carcharhiniformes > Scyliorhinidae > Scyliorhinus > Scyliorhinus canicula. The sequence continues at coordinate 14,602,939 of NC_052174.1, forward strand.
TACCTCATTAGCTTGCCCAACACTATCTCCTTCGTGATAATGATCGTATCTACGTCCTCACCTGCCATAGCCTCCTTGGCAAGAATTATTGGCATGTTATTTGTGTCTTCAACTGTGAAGACCGACACAAATACCTGTTCAATGCCTCGGCCATTTCCTCATTTCCCATTATTCAATCTCCCTTCTCATCCTCCAAAGGACCAATGTTTACTTTAGCCACTCTTTTCCTTTTTATGCATTTGTAGACAGTTTTGCTATCTGTTTTTATATTCTGAGCTAGTTTAATCTATCTTACTTTTATTTATAGCTTTTTTCATGGGTTTCTGTTGACCTCTCTCTCTCTCTGCTATTTAAATGAACTCTCTCCTCTCTCTCTCTGCTATTTAAATGAACTCTCTCCTCTCTCTCCCCGCTATTTAAATGAACTCTCTCCTCTCTCCGCTATTTAAATGAATTCTCTCCTCTCTCTCTCTCCGCTATTTAAATGAACTCTCTCCTCTCTCTCTCTCCGCTATTTAAATTAACTCTCTCTCTCTCCGCTATTTAAATGAACTCTCTCCTCTCTCTCCGCTATTTAAATGAACTCTCTCCTCTCTCTCTCTCTCCACTATTTAAATAAACTCTCTCCTCTCTCTCTTTCTCTCCGCTATTTAAATGAACTCTCTCCTCTCTCTCTCCGCTATTTAAATTACCTCTCTCTCTCTCCGCTATTTAAATTAACTCTCTCCTCTCTCTCCGCTATTTAAATGAACTCTCTCCTCTCTCTCTCTCTCTCTCCACTATTTAAATAAACTCTCTCCTCTCTCTCTTTCTCTCCGCTATTTAAATGAACTCTCTCCTCTCTCTCTCTCTCCGCTATTTAAATAAACTCGCTCCTCTCTCTCTCTCTCCTCTATTTAAATGAATTCTCTCCCCTCTCTCTCTCTCTCCGCTATTTAATGAACTCTCTCCCCTCTCTCTCTCTCCGCTATTTAAATGAACTCTCTCCTTCTCGCTCTCTCTGCTATTTAAATGAACTCCCTCTCTCTCTCTCCGCTATTTAAATGAACTCTCTCTTCTCTCTCCGCTATTTAAATGAACTCTCTCCTCTCTCTCCGCTATTTAAATGAACTCTCTCCTCTCTCTCTCTCCGCTATTTAAATGAACTCTCTCTTCTCTCTCTGCTATTTAAATGAACTCTCTCCTCTCTCTCCGCTATTTAAATGAACTCTCTCCTCTCTCTCTCTCCGCTATTTAAATGAACTCTCTCCCCTCTCTCTCTCTCTGCTATTTAAATGAACTCTCTCCTCTCTCTCCGCTATTTAAATGAACTCTCTCCTCTCCGCTATTTAAATGAACTCTCTCCTCTCTCTCTCTCCGCTATTTAAATGAACTCTCTCCCCTCTCTCTCTCTGCTATTTAAATGAACTCTCTCCTCTCTCTCTCCGCTATTTAAATGAACCCTCTCCCCTCTCTCCCTCCGCTATTTAAATGAACTCTCTCCTGTCTCTCCGCTATTTAAATGAACTCTCTCCTCTCTCTCTCTCCGCTATTTAAATGAACTCTCTCCCCTCTCTCTCTCTCTCTGCTATTTAAATGAACTCTCTCCTCTCTCTCTCTCCGCTATTTAAATGAACTCTCTCCCCTCTCTCTCTCTCTCCGCTATTTAAATGAACTCTCTCCTCTCTCTCTCTCTCTCTGCTATTTAAATGAACTCTCTCCTCTCTCCGCTATTTAAATGAATTCTCTCCTCTCTCTCTCCGCTATTTAAATGAACTCTATCCTCTCTCTCTCTCTCTCTGCTATTTAAATGAACTCTCTCCTGTCTCTCCGCTATTTAAATGAACTCAATCCTCTCTCTGCGCTTTTTGAAATGATGCAGTTCCCGTTTTCAGACCACGATTGAATGTGGGAGCTGCATGCCGCACTCTCCAGGGGTGGGACCGAAACATAACCGTCTCCTCGTTCATCTCTGTTCTTTTCACCAATCACCTCAAACTCTCTGCTCCTCGATTCTTCTGCCAATGGAAACAGATTTTTGTCCATATGGGCTCCTGCCCTGTCCTAGTTTTCAACAGCACAGTCAGCACGGCGACACAGTGGTTAGCACTGTTGCTTCACAGCTCCAGGGTCCCAGGTTCGATTCCCGGCTTGGGTCACTGTCTGTGCGGAGTCTGCACGTCCTCCCCGTGTCTGCGTGGGTTTCCTCTGGGTGCTCCGGTTTCCTCCCACAAGCCCCGAAAGACGGGCAGTTAGATCATTTGGACATTCTGAATTCTCCCTCTGTGTACCCGAACAGGTGCCGGAATGTGGCGACTAGGGGCTTTTCACAGTAACTTCACTGCAGTATTAATGTCAGCCTACTTGTGACAATAATAAAAATGATTATTATTAAGCGAGCCACTCGGTTCCGTGGCAATCAGGGAATAAATTTGACCGTGGGCAGCAAGGTAGCACAGTGGTTAGCACTGTTGCTTCACAGCTCCAGGGCCCCAGGTATGATTCCCGGCTTGGGCCACTGTCTGTGCGGAGTCTGCACGTTCTCCCCGTGTGTGCGTGGGTTTCCTCCGGGTGCTCCGGTTTCCTCCCACAGTCCAGAGATGTGCAGGTTAGAAGGATTGGCCGTGCTAAATTGCCCCTTAGTGTCCAAGAAGGTTAGGTGGGGTTACGGGGATGAAGGGGATAGGGTGGTGGCATGGGGCTTAAGTAGGGTGATCTTTCCAAGGGCCGGTGCAGACTCGATGGGCTGAATTGCCTGATTCTGCACTGTAAATTCTATGAAAAATCTCTGGGACCGTTCTCATTAACCTTTTCGGGCCCCTCGCTAAATCCTTCCTTTAAGTCCCAGAATTGGACACACTACTCCATGCCGCACAAGTGTTTTATAAAACCTCATCATAACTTTCTTGCTTTTGTACTTTCTGCCTCTCTTAGGAAAGTCCTGGATCCGGTATTCCTTATTAACCACTTATCTCTGGTTTAACCCCTCATTTACTCTCATTGGTTTCTCATTCCCAGCTGAGACCTGGTTTGTTCACATGAATGCCTGTTACTTGGAGAATAACTTGTTAATCAAACATTGGACATTAGTTGAGATTGACCGGTGCCTATCAAAACTAGCTTAGTGTCTGCGTGTGCTGTCTTAGGAAAAATATTGGAAAGGATTCTGAGAAATACAATTTATGAATATTTAGAAAAACATAGTTTCATTAACGATAGTCAGCATGGGGCCTCACGGTAGCATGGTGGTTAGCATCAATGCTTCACAGCTCAAGTGTCCCAGGTTCGATTCCCGGCTGGGTCACTGTCTGTGTGGAGTCTGCACGTCCTCCCCGTGTGTGCGTGGGTTTCCTCCGGGTGCTCCGGTTTCCTCCCACAGTCCAAAGATGTGCGGGTTAGGTGGATTGGCCACGCTAAATTGCCCGTAGTAAACCAAAAAGGAAAATAAAATAAATAAATGCGTATAGGAACGCAGTCGCAGTTGCCTCTGACGGTCCCTTTGTTTAGGAACAGCCTTCAATACTGGATTAGGTAAGCCTTGAAAGAGTTACAAGCACTTTGGCCAATAGTAAGAACCGATCATGCCGTGGAGGTGTCATTAGCTACCTTTCGAATGAATATTACCATTTTACTAAACTCTTCGGCTGCACACGCATCACCATAAAACGTGCAGTAATGGCACGTTTCCGTCTTTGGGCTGGTAGTTTGTAGGGTTCCTTATTCACGCGAGGCTTTGTCCTTATGTCCATGGACACCAGCTAAACTTCAGGTTTTTTTTAACATCAACTCTCTCATCCCCATATTTACACCAGACACAAACTGAAACATTTCAGAGTCATCACAGCATCCACTGTTTGTGCACGGCCTTTGAAAAGGAGCAGAACTTCCTCCAGCTTCAAACTCAGTTCCTGCGACACCTGGCCAGGGTACCTCTTCATCACAGACCAGTACAGGGCCCCGCTTGTCACCCGACGAGAACAGGCCAACGTGTTTGACACTGGGATCAGAGAGTGAGCTTGAATCCACCCAGTCACCCCGAGGCGTTGGAGATTAAACGAGCTCTCACCCCACTGCGGAACGTCAGTCCCGATTGCCTTGTGCAAAGGTCACGACTTCACAAGATGGCAACAGACCAGTGGTAGACTGCAGGTTTATCGAGTGGTTGCTGGTGGGGGGGGGTTTGGCCAGGGTACGGCAGGAGTGTGTGTCGGAGGACAGCACGGTGGCACAGTGGGTTAGCACAGCTGCCTCACGGCGCCGAGGTCCCGGGTTCAATCCCGGCCCTGGGTCACTGTCTGTGTGGAGTTTGCACATTCTCCCCGTGTCTGTGTGGGTTTCACCCCCACAACCCAAAGATGTGCAGGGTAGGTGGATTGGCCATGCTAAATTGCCCCTTAATTGGAAAAATGAATTGGATACTCTAATTTTAAAACATAGCAGGGGCAGCAGGGTAGCATGGTGGTTAGCATAAATGCTTCACAGCTCCAGGGTCCCAGGTTCGATTCCGGCTTGGGTCACTGTCTGTGTGGAGTCTGCACGTCCTCCCCTTGTGTGCGTGGGTTTCCTCCGGGTGCTCCGGTTTCCTCCCACAGTCCAAAGATGTGCGGGTTAGGTGGATTGGCCATGCTAAATTGCCCGTAGTGTCCTAATAAAAGTAAGGTTAAGGGGGGGGGGGTTGTTGGGTTACGGGTATAAGGTGGATGCGTGGGTTGAGTAGGGTGATCATGGCTCGGCACAACATTGAGGGCCGAAGGGCCTGTTCTGTGCTGTACTGTTCTATGTTCTATAAAGGAGTGTGTGTCGGGCAGAGTGTGATGTAACCGCAGTCAGTGGGGAATCACTTTGATGTTTAATTGTGTTTTATACCTGAAGGAGACGCAGATTGGCACGGTGGGGGGAATCCCTCCCTCCCTCCCTCCCTCCCTCTGGCACTGAGTCTCGGTTCCAGAAACAAGTGATAGCAGACTCGCTCCGCGCACAAACACGATTGGGAATGAGGACACACCGGCTCAGGCCAATCTCAACCACACTGAGAAATGGAGAAGCTGAGATCGGGGAAGCGAAAGTGTGGATGTGGGAAGAGACAGACTGAGCCAGTCCAGCAGCTCTAATAGTTAGTGGCAGCGCAGGATTGGCAGCCTGAGTGTTCACGACACGAACATGAAACTACAGCGCGATCAGAATAAAACATTCATCACAGAATCATAGAATTTACAGTGCACAAGGGGGCCATTGAGCCCATCGGGTCTGGACCAGCCCTTGGAACGAACACCCTACATAAGACTACACCTCCCCCCTATCCGCGTAACCCCGAAACCCCACCGATCCATCAGGTACGGTTAGAATACAGTTAGAATCAGAGTGAAACATTCCATCAGGTACAGTTTAATACAGTTAGAATCACAGTGAAACACTCCATCAGGTACAGTTTAATACAGTTAGAATCACAGTGAAACATTCCATCAGGTACAGTTTAATACAGTTAGAATCACAGTGAAACACTCCATCAGGTACAGTTTAATACAGTTAGAATCACAGTGAAACATTCCATCAGGTACAGTTTAATACAGTTAGAATCAGAGTGAAACATTCCATCAGGTACAGTTTAATACAGTTAGAATCACAGTGAAACATTCCATCAGGTACAGTTTAATACAGTTAGAATCAGAGTGAAACATTCCATCAGGTACAGTTTAATACAGTTAGAATCACAGTGAAACATTCCATCAGGTACAGTTTAATACAGTTAGAATCAGAGTGAAACATTCCATCAGGTACAGTTTAATACAGTTAGAATCACAGTGAAACACTCCATCAGGTACAGTTTAATACAGTTAGAATCAGAGTGAAACACTCCATCAGGTACAGTTTAATACAGTTAGAATCAGAGTGAAACATTCCATCAGGTACAGTTTAATACAGTTAGAATCACAGTGAAACATTCCATCAGGTACAGTTTAATACAGTTAGAATCAGAGTGAAACATTCCATCAGGTACAGTTTAATACAGTTAGAATCACAGTGAAACACTCCATCAGGTACAGTTTAATACAGTTAGAATCACAGTGAAACATTCCATCAGGTACAGTTTAATACAGTTAGAATCACAGTGAAACACTCCATCAGGTACAGTTTAATACAGTTAGAATCACAGTGAAACACTCCATCAGGTACAGTTTAATACAGTTAGAATCAGAGTGAAACATTCCATCAGGTACAGTTTAATACAGTTAGAATCACAGTGAAACATTCCATCAGGTACTGTTTAATACAGTTTGAGGAAAACATTGTTATGGGCCAGGGGTTAATAACTCCGAAATGTATTATGAAGCCCATGTGACCTATAATTTTTAACACAGTTAGAATCAGAGTGAAACATTGGCAAGGACGAGCGTAAGAACCTTCACTTCATTTATGATTCATCAAACTTCCTCGGTTCTTTTATCAAAACAAAGTTTATTATAAGAATGTAGTTAACATATATCAAACACTGAGCAAGAATTTGTTATCCATTACAAACATGAGAAAACACACAACAGCTACTGTAATCTATGTATATAACTCTCAATGAATCCCCCTTAACTGTTCCAATTCAATAACACAATCCAATAAACCAAAACCCCTTTCAAGAACGTGGCCCAGCACACTGTATTCTCACTTCAATGGGGCTGGTCCTTTCCCTCCGATCCAGCCTCCAACCAGCAGACTCCAAACTCCTTCCGGAAGGCAGCTATATCTTTCAGGTTCCCAAGGCAGTTTGCCACACCCAATTTGCTTTTAGTTCACTGCCACAGCTTTAAAATGGAAACAGGGAAGCAATGCTTTTTTTCTTCTGCAGTCCAAAGCAGCAAACGGAAACTGAAACCCAAACACTAAACCCCCTCTCACCTGACAGCCACAGCCCAGCTCCACCCACAAATGACATCACTGAAGCCGTGCTACAAGCCATGTGGTCAAATAAAACCTTTCTTAAAGGGACGCTCACATGACACATTCCATCAGATTCAGTTTGATAGTTATAAGCCGAGTGAGGCATTCCAGCAGGTTTAGAGAACGTTATAGTTAAGCTTTCATTAATCTTCGCCCCATCTTGTTCCTTGAAATGGATGCAGGTTCCGTGCGAATGTGGCATTTATCGGTTTCCCACACCCGACATGTTGATGATGATGCGCCAAACTTTCATGTCGCTGCCGTTAATCTCTGCTCCTGGAGGAAATTGGCCAGTGTTTAGCCCTCTGCATGCCGTAGTCTGTGTGTGGTCCGTGTTATTGCTACTGATCTAGTTTCTTCTGTGCTTCGCAATGACGTTGCAGATATGCTCGGCGTGAACGGGCACCCTCAGTGCGACCCCGATGAAGTCCCACCCTCGGACGGCAGCACCCAGTGCAAGCGCACCGTCGGAGACGACAACGGCATTGTCATCAGTCACGTGTGCAGCATTGGCTCGCAGATGGTGGAGCAGCTGTTTGGCGACGAGGAGGACAGTGGCGAGGGCAGCTCGGCGGGCATCGGCAAGCACAAGCACGATTCCGACGGTCAAGCAAGCGCCGCTGGAGAACTGGAGGCTGAAGGAGCCGCATCCACGCACTCAAAGAGCGGCGATCGAGCCAGTGCAGCCCACGTGCCGGCGATGAGCAGTGAGCATGTAGCTTGTGTTCATGGTAAGGGCTGTTTACAGTGACCTGGCTGTGATCGGACCAAGCTCCCATCTGCTAACATCAGTGCTCACTCCTTTGGGCAAGTTGGCCATTGTTTCCTTCGCTGAACCGTACCCAGTGACCCCACCCTCACTGCCACATTGTTACCACCCCCTAGGCTAGTGTGCGGTCAATTCCAAGCCCACTGTGCTCGGAGTCTCAACACAATTGAATAATTCTTTTTTAAAATAAAGTTAGAGCAGCCAAATCTTTTTTGTTTCCAATTTAAGAGGCCATCCACCTACCCTGTACGTCCCTTTGGGTTGTGGAGGTGGAGGGGGAGGGGGGGGGGGGGGGGGGGGGGGGGGGGCGAGACCCACGCAGACACCACACAGACAGTGACCCAGGGCCGGGATTCGAACCCGGGTCCTCGGCGCCATGAGACAGCAGTGCTAACCACTGCGCCACCGTGCCGTCCCTATTAACCAATAGTTCTTAGAAAAAAAACAAACGCCTTTGGCCCAATAATTACACTCACCAGGTTTGTAAGTTTAAACACAATTACTGTTTATTTACAACAAGAACTAGCATGAAATAAGCAGCAGATAGTTAACTATTATCTAATTTCTAATTCCCCGCTTTAACTTGCTTTCCCCCCCCCCCCCCATACACACACAGATAAGCAGACAAAGACAGAGGGTGACGAAAGGGGTGAAAAAGTAAGTAAAAGGGAAAAAGAGTCTTTGTTTCGGAATGGTTTTCCAGCACCTCACTCCTTTTCAAAGTTTGCTTTCCGTTCGAGGCTTTACTGTAGATGCATTCAGGTCTCTGTAGTTTCAGGAATACAACACTCACGGTCTTTCCGGAGAGAGAGAGAGAGAGAGAGAGAGAGAGAGAGAGGGGGGGGGGGGGGTGGGGGCACGGGGGTGGGTGGTCCTGGTCTTTTGTCTGCAGCCTGCAGTGGCTTTCCCGTAGATTGATTCATTCGGGTTCTCAGTAGCTTCAGGAATCCAGCACTCAAAAGGGCGGCACGGTGGTGCAGTGGTTAGCATTGCTGCCTGACGGCGCCGAAGACAGACCCGGGTTCGATCCCGGCCCTGGGTGGTTGTCCGTGTGGAGTTTGCACATTGTCCCCGTGTCTGCGTGGGTTTCACCCCCACCAGCCGAAGATATGCGGGTTAGGTGAATTGGCCACGCTAAATTGACCCTTAATTGGGAAAACAAAAGAATTGGGTACTCTAAATGTTTTTTAAAAGGAATACGGCACCCCCTCTTACTGGAGTGGAAGGGAAAGCAGGTCCTTGCCCTTCTGTGTCTCAGACCCTACCGCTCCCTCAGGTCTCGGAGAACCATCCCACTGGGATAGAATCCAATCACCACCCATCTCTGGGCAGAGTGCGGCCTTTTTGGCCAATTCACTGGCCGCCAGCCAGCCAATCAAACCGAGTCCCACCCCCATCTCTCTGCTACCGAGAAGTCTGAAGCTCCTGTTCAAAGTAGCAGAGTCGAGCAGAGTGCTCTCTCCTGTAACTTCTGAATTCCTCTTTCTGTCTGCTGCTTGACTTAAAGACGCATGTCCATTAATCACCCGTGGGTCCAAATCAATAACGACAAAATAAAAGAATGGGGAAGTAAGGGAATCAACAGGAAGGACCTGTACAATGTGCGAGGACAGGGCTGGGCTTGCCTTCAAGCCGCTTGTACTAAGTAGCCCAGGCTCACAGTCTTGGATTACACTGGGAGAATGGTCACTTGTATGTTGAGCACGATCTCAAAGGAGGGGTGAAATTAAGCCCCAGGCCTCAACCTTCAATGACTGCACCTTTCAACCACACTAACGGTGATCTTCCTTTTCAGGCCTTCTGGACGAGTATATCCAAACCTACGGAAGCTTAATACCCCTCAGCACGGATGAAGTCATCGAGAAGCTACAGGATGTTTTTGAAGAGGATTTTTCCACCTCGCACAGGTACACATTGCGCCTTGCGCATTGCCTCCACGTCCGATTCGAGCTCGCGATTATCCTGTGGTGGGAATGTTAACCTCCGTGTTCAGTACAGAACGGAGATTCGTCCAAATGAATTTGTTATCCTGCCCCCTGTTTCTTTTGAGGAGCCCTTGCCCCCTCACCACCTGTGCTTTATTTTTTACTCTCCTCCACTCCATGGGTCCCTGTTTCTCTGCTGCCTTGTCTGTCGCACTTCCCTTTCGCCCACCCTTTGCTTCCCTTTCCATCCCTCGTTCGATGGGCTGAGTAAAAGGCCCGGGTTTTCCCCCCTTGGGTTTAAAAGAGGGACCTTTTACTTTGATTGTCTGAAAGGTAATGGTCGCTGAGAGATCTTGAAAGTGGACGTGCTTTACCCTGTCGATCGAGTGAGCTGATCTCAGACGTGCCATGGGCGTGGCCTAGAAGAAAGGTTTTGTCTTATCACATGGCTTCAGTGATGTCATTGTGTGGGTGGAGCTTTTACTTTCGCTTTGAGTTTTGCGACTGGTTTGAACTGTACAGGTTGACAGAAGTGTCTTTCTCTACCTTCCTTTTAAAAGCTGTTCCAGACTACTTGGTAACTTAACAGAGATAATTGCTTTCTGAAAGAAATTCAAATCTGCTGTTTGAGACGGGGTATCGATAACAAGTCTTATACCAGTAAGGATGCCGTGTGCCACACCTTTGAAAAGGAGTTTCTGGTTTTACTTGGATTTTGTTATTGAATTGGAACAGTTAAGGGGGAATTCATTAAGGGTTATACATAGATTACTGTAGCTGTGTGGAGTCGTTATGTTTGTAGTTGATAAAAATTCTTGCTGTGTGTGTTTGTACAAATGTTAAAATAAAGCTTGTTTTTTTTAAATTAAAGGCGCCTAAGAAATCTGTGGAATAACACCTGAAAGGCAGGATTTTGTGCTCACCGTAGCCAAATTCAACCAAGTTTTAAAAAAAATTTAGAGTACCCAATTATTTATTTTTTCCAATTAAGGGGCAATTAATAATAATAATTGTTTATTGCCACAAAAGGCTTCAATTAAGTTACTGTGAAAAGCCCCTAAGTCGCTACATTCCGGCGCCTGTTCAGGGAGGCTGGTACGGGAATTGAACCCGCGCAGCTGACCTTGTTCTGCATTACTAGCCGGCTGTTTAGCCCACTGTGCTAAACCAGCCCAATTTCAGCGTGGCCAATCCACCTAGCCTGCACATCTTTGGGTTGTGGGGGCGAAACCCACGCAGACACGGGGAGAATGTGCAAACTCCACACGGACAGTGACCCAGAGCCGGGATTCGTGACCCGGGTCCTACTGCGCCGCAGTCCCAGTGCGAACCACTGCGCCACATGCCGCCCCCATTCAACTACAAAGTTATCGGCCAGGTGAACTCCATGATCTACTTTGGAGTTTTTAAAACCCTGGCCCAGAACAGATGGGCAACAGCATCGTCCGTGTGGCCCCCGGCACTGAGGGGGGGGCAAAGAAAATGATCTCTGCAGTGAGCAGCATTGTGAGGTTTCTGAGCATCGGCTGGCTCTCTTGTGGGTGAAGTAGCAATGCAGGCCTATTACGCCTCGCTTAGACATAGACATAGAACAGTACAGCACAGAACAGGCCCTTCGGCCCTCGATGTTGTGCCGAGCAATGATCACCCTACAAGCCAACGTATCCATCCTATACCCGTAACCCAACAACCCCCCCATTAACCTTATATTTTAGGACACTAAGGGCAATTTAGCATGGCCAATCCACCTAACCCGCACATCTTTGGACTGTGGGAGGAAACTGGAGCACCCGGAGGAAACCCACGCAAACACGGGGAGGACGTGCAGACTCCGCACAGACAGTGACCCAGCCGGGAATCGAACCTGGGACCCTGGAGCTGTGAAGCATTTATGCTAACCCCTCTCGCTTGCGGAGCGAGAGTCATCTGTTATGGGCCAGGGTTTAGAAAACTCCAAAGTACATCATGGAGTTCACCTGAGCTACAACTGTTTATTGATTTTGGTTACGAGGAGCACAAGGGCCTGACTTTCAGGTGTTATTCAACTGAGGCGTTAAGCATCTTTAAACAAAAAACAAAGTTTAATAAACACACACAGTAAACATTCTTATCAACTACCAACAAAAATACCCCGCACAGCTACAGTACTCTATGTATCACCCGTAATAACTTTCCCACTTTAACTGTTCCAATTTAGTAACAAGATCCCATAAACCCCTTTTCAAGACCTGGTACGGATGCTCCTTTCCAGGACAGCAAGTTTGAATTCCTACCGGAAAACAGTTATTTCTTTTCAAGTTATCAAGCAGTCTGGAAAGAGCGTTTAAATTGCAGGGAGAGAAAAAAACTTACTTTCCCCCTGTGCAGAACAAAACCAGTTCAAACTCAACGTGAAAGTAAAACTCAGAGCCACAGCCCAGCTCCGCCCACACAATGATATCACTGAAGCCATGTGATAAGACAGAAACATTTTGTTATAGGGACAGTCCCATGGCACATTGTACCTCCGAGTAAATCTGGGGGGGGGATAAATTGTGAAGAGTCGGAGTTTATTCACTTGCGCCAGGTACGGTTTGACTGTGATCTCCTCTGGCTTTGCGCACAGAAAGAACATGATTCAGCACGTCATGCAGTCATACCACCGAATGATCGGGAATAATGCTGTGCGGAACTTCCGAGTCACATACAAGAGGCATGTGCTGACCATGGATGACCTCTCCACGCTGTATGGACAAAACTGGCTTAACGATCAGGTTACATTCCGCTCACTGTTGACTCTCTTGGATTGGCGGCGGTTCATGTGTTAATAACTGTACCGGGCAGTGGGGTGGGAATACTGGAGGTGTAACTCCGAGGCCTGGACTGACCATTCGCAGACACGAGTTCAATTCCCACCACCAGAGTTGGGGGGGGGGGGTTTAATTTCGAATAGCTAAATCACACCTGGGGTAGAAGGCCAGGCGTAATGGAAACCGCGAATCGGATAGATTGTTGTAGGAACCCATCTTGTTGCGCCATTGTCCTTCAGGGAACGAAACCCGCCGTCCATCTCTCGCCTGGCCAGACTGGCTCATTTTAACTGACCTCTGAAATAGTCTAGCCAACCTCTCCGTTGTATTTGAAGTGGCGGTGGTTTGCCACCGTCTTCTCCAGGGCAATTAGGAGTGGGTAACAAATCCAGTCTTAACAGTCATGTCCGGATCCCGTGATTGAGTCAAAAACACAGAATTAATGTTGTGACCAGCGGTGTGCCTCAGGGATCGGTGCTGGGCCCACTGTTATTTGTGATATATATTAATGATTTGGATGCGAATGTAGGAGGCATGGTTAGTAAGTTTGCCGATGACACCAAGATTGGTGACATAGTGGATAGTGAAGAAGGTTCTATAAGATTACAGCAGGATCTTGACCAATTGGGCCAGTGGGCCGATGAATGGCAGATGGAGTTTAATTTGGATAAATGTGAGGTGATGCATTTTGGTCGATCAAATCAGGGCAGGACCTACTCAGTTAATGGGAGGGAGTTGGGGAGAGTTACAGAACAAAGAGATCTCGGGGTACAGGTTCATAGCTCCTTGAAGGTGGAGTGGCAGGTGGACAGGGTGGTGAAGAAGGCATTCAGCAGGCTGGGTTTTATTGGCCAGAATATTGAATACAGGAGTTGGGACGTCTTGTTGAAGTTGTACAAGACATTGGTCAGACCACACATGGAATATTGTGTTCAGTTCTGGTCACCCTATTATAGGAAGGATATTGTTAAACTAGAAAGAGGGCAGAAGAGATTTACGAGGATGCTACCAGGACTTGATGGTCTGAGTTATAAGGAGAGGCTGGGATAGACTGGGACTTTTTTCCCTGGAGGGTAGGAGGCTTAGGGGTGACCTTACAGAAGTCTATAAAATAATGAGGGGCATCGATAAGGTAGATAATCAACATCTTTTCCCAAAGGTAGAGGAGTCTAGAACTAGAGGGCAGAGGTTTGAGGGGAGAGATACAAAAGAGACCAGAGGGGAAATTTCTTCACACAGAGGGTGGTGAGGGTCTGGGAGGGCTGCCAGAGGCAGTGGTAGAGGGGGGTACAATTTTGTCCTTTAAAAAGCAGTGAGACAGTTACATGGGCAGGGTGGGTATAGAGGGATATGGGCCAAATGCCAGCAAGTGGGACTATCTTAGTGATAGAAACTGGGCGGCATGAGAAACTCACTGATCGCCCAATCGCTGGGAGCCGCCAACCCCAGCTGGGGGAGATGGGATTTGTGTCCTCGCCAAATGGCCCATCTCTCTCTCTCTCTCTCTCTCTCTATGGACCTGACCAGTGAAGCTGGTGGTCACCACGGCTCGGTTTGTTCTCCTGCTCGGCTGGTATCGCCAACAGGCTGCCCCGGGGAAATCCAGGGCCCTGAGCCTTGAGCGGTTCCCTGCAGCTGTGTCCACTCTTCCCCCTTTCCCCCCTGACCCCAAATCAGCCAGGGGCCGTGGGTCGGGCCGGACGCTGGCTTCTACCCGCCAGCCGTCACCCCTAACGTGTGGCGGGGTGCATTTACCAGCGAGATTGAAGGGGTCCCCTGCGTTTTTGCTGATCAGGAGGAAAGTGCAATCTCCTCCAGAGATTTTCTCCAAACTTTTCTTTTTTTTTAACTTGTTCCGATCAATTCTCTGTGTCGTGTGTCCGTTGCGAGGTTGCATGGTCGGCCCTTCTGGCCTTGCTGAGTTCTGAACTGCGCTGTACAGTATCGGATATTGAATACTGCTTTGCTCCTTTTACACGGTTTAACAGTTCCGTTAAAATCCTCAATGTAAAGCAGTAAAAGTCCTGGATATTCCTCAGAGTAAGGCATCATCTGTGGAAGGAGAGAAAAAGAGTTGACATGATCTTTATTGGCACAATTCGGCTTAGATTAACTCTGCAATGAAGTTACTGTGAAAATCCCCTAGTCGCCACATTCCGGCGCCTGTTCGGGTCACAGAGGGAGAATTCAGAATGTCCAATTCACCCAACAGCACGTCTTTCGGGACTTGTGGGGGGAAACCGGAGCACCCGGAGGAAACCCACGCAGATACGGGGAGAACGTGCAGACTCCGCACAGATAGTGACCCAAGCCGGGAATCGAACCCGGGACCCCGGCGCTGTGAAGCCACAGTGCTAACCACTGTGCTACCGTGCTGCCATTTTAGCTCCATGACCTTTCAGAATTGGGAGAAGTTCGGAGCTTGAACAGCTGAGAAGCATCTGTCGAGTCAAGAATCAAAGTGACAGAACCGTAGAATCCCTGCAGTGCAGAAGCAGGCCGTTCAGCCCATCGTGTCTGCCCGCCCCCCCCCCCCCGAAAGGGCAACTTACCCAGGCCCATCCCGTGGCCCCACCCAACCTGCACATCCCTAAGCACTACAGGGAAATTTATCACAGCCAATCCACCCAACCCACACAATGAAACCGATCCTGAATGGGCTTTAAAGGGGAGAGTTGGCCAGTGGATGTGGATGGAACTGGGCAGGGAACAGGAATACCGGAACAGAAGGAGTGGCCACAAATGGGAAAGCAGAGGGAGAAGGGGAGCTTCACTGATGCAATACTGTGGAGAGATTTGAAAGGTGTCATGTCAGAGTACCTTTAAGAAATGAGTGTTTATAAATGGGTGTGTATATAAGTATCTGTAGCGAGAGTACCTTTAAGAAATGGATGTTTACTACTGCAGTGATGTCAGAGAGTGGGTGGAGCTGGGCTGTCTGTCAGCTTTTTACTTTCGTTTTAGGCTGTTTGCTGCAGGGTGTGTTTTAGTTTTGTTTTCAGAGCTGGATAGCTGCAGTCACAGCCAGAAGGGGTATGAATCTCTCTCTGTAATCTAAAGGCTGTAAATCGATCCTGGTGATTTAAAACTAATAAGAGTCGTGACTTTAACCTGATGGGCTTCTGGTAAAAGGTGTTTTAAGTCTTCTGGACGTTAAAAGAAAAGCTTAAACTGTTACTTAGTGTTGTATTCTTTGGGGGATGTGTTTGAATTAATGGTTGCTGAGATGTTCACTGTATGTTTTAAAAAGGTTAACTTGAGTTCATGGAATAAACATTGTTTTGCTTTAACAAATACTTTTCCATTTCGGCCGTCCCACACCTGTAGAGTGGGCCGTGTGCTCCCCATACCACAATCTATTAAAAGTTGTGGGTCAGGTGAACTCCATGATATACTATGGGGTTCTCTAAACCCTGGCCCATAACAAAGGCAGGAGCTTTGATCAAACTCACCGAAGGGCAGGGGTGAAACGGACGATGGGAATTGATTCGCCACCATTTGGCCAAGTTGAAACCCGAGAGTTGTGGCCGGCTGGGAAGAGAGTTAGTAAAGGTGCCTCCGCGTGACGAGGCTGTGGGCGAGTGTTCTGGTGGAGGGGCTAGGAGCTGAGCTGGTTCAAGTTGAGAAGGGGGGAAGAGGGCGATCGAGGGAATCAAAGCAGGACACGAACCTCCTGAATTGACCTGTGTGAAAGCCAGCAGGAGGTCCGCGGGCTGATATCAACGGGGAACATTTTGTTTTGCCAAGAATGCAAATCTAAGTTCTGCTGTTGGCAGCAGTTGCAAACGATGGTGGTGGCCTTTGAAAGAGAGGAGGGCGAGGATAGAGTGTCATCGGCAAACAAGTAATGAACCTTTTTCCTGTGGATGTTTTTGCTGGGAGGGGGAGTGGGGGGGGGGGGCGAAAGCAGTGATGGTGACGGTACTGAGGGAGAATCTGGGAACGCCACACGGTGAAGCTAACTTCAGACAGGGACCAGGTGACGGCGCAGCCTGAATGGGCGATACTTTCCTCCTGTTCCAGCGACCCTCGTGAAAAGAATTGGCGGCCGCTTTGGGAGCAGGAACTCTGCGGAGAGTAGAACTGGGACCTTTTTTGGGGGGGGGGATAGTTGGTGAGTAAGCGCGAATTGAGTGTTGTAAAAATAGGTGCGGAGATTGTTAACGATGAGAGAGATGAAGTACTTTTTCTTCTGTTGCACCACAGGTCATGAACATGTATGGAGATCTGGTCATGGATACCGTCCCTGATAAGGTACGTCCACTCACTCGAGCGCCTCGGGCTGCCTGTATCAGTGTGTGTGTCCCTCCCCCTCCACAAACAGCTCCTCAAACATGGTCACAAACATGCCCCACCTTTTCTCAACCCCCCCCCCTGAAGAGCCTCTTAGCTCATACTTTATCTTCTCTAACCGTAGGAAGTCGTACAGGTCACCCAACCAAGCCGCTACCCCCGGCGGCGATGCCGACCGCCACTCCAGCGAAATTTGCCGCCAGGCAATCAGAGAGGCGAAGGCCACGACATCGGCCTTCCTCCTCTCCATGAGCTCCGGCTTCTCTGAAACCCCAAATATCGGCAGCAAAGGGTCCACCTCCTCCTCCACTATCCTGGCTAAACCGCGAACACTCCCGCCCAGAATCTTCCCAATTTTTCGCCACCCCAAACCACGTGCGTGCGATTTTCCCCCAAACACAGTTGGCCGTACTTGTCCCTCAACCCATGGTACTGTGATGTTCTTCCAATTGCTACTTTTGCCAATCATCTTGGATCGGAGTCCTCTGTTCTAAAGGCCCTCTTTCCAACTTTCTCCAGTTCTTGTCTATCAAAGCCCCTCTGGAATTAAAAGCCCCTCTGTAACCTTCCATTAACTCTCGCCGCTCCCAAGGAGAACAATTCCCGCTTCTGTCGAGATCCTGTAGCCGAAGCTCCTCATCCCCCCGCCTCCGTTCAGGTAAATCCCCTCAGCCACCTTATTCTGAATCTAAATGTCGCGCCGGAATGGTCCGTTAAGGGAGAGCGCCGATTAATCGGGACAGGGGTCGGAGAAACAAAGTTCAGAGGTTATAGGTTGCAAGGGTTGGTGGCTATTGTTTTGGTGAGGGGGTGGCGGCGAAGGAGAAGGTTACCAGCGACGGATTAGCGAGGGCGGGTTTGCTACTCGGGTGATACGATCGATCACAAACTTTCTTACGAGCTTCCTGTCTGCTTTCTACTCTCAGGTTCACTTCTTCAACAGCTTTTTCTACGACAAGCTGAGGACCAAGGGATACGATGGGGTGAAGAGATGGACTAAAAATGTAAGATTTCCCCCTGAGCTGCTGGTCAGGATAACTGCGAGGCTGCGTGTGGAATTAAGCTCTCCCGGGCAAACTGTCTCCATTGCCCCATCTCCTGAAAGTGTCTCCACGGCAACAGTGCGGCATCCCTTCCTCATTTTATTCGGGATGAAGTTCCTCCGAAGCTTTTTGTCCTGTCTTTTCCAACCCTCCTCACGCTCTCTCTGGGCGGCACGGTCGAGGGCCGAAGGGCCTGTTCCTGTGCTGTAATTTTTCTTTGTTCGCGGTTCTTTTATTTGTTCTTCACTGTTGCCTCGCAGCCCCAGGGTCCCGGGTTCGATTCCGAGCTCGGTCACTGTCTGTGCGGAGTCTGCACGTTCTTCCCCCGTGTCTGCTTTCCTCCGGGCGCTCCGGTTTCCTCCCACAAGTCCCGAAAGACGTGCTTGTTGGGTGAATTGGGCATTCTGAGTTCTCCTCGTCTTCTATTTGCATTCGCTCTTTGTCACTGGCGGGCGGGGGGGTGGGCTGAATTGTTGACACCTGACTTTTGCTCGAGGACACTGTGTCTGATCATTATCTAGTTAGTTTGGCTGATTATTGTACTTTTCGTCTTCTAGGTTGACATTTTTAACAAAGACTTGCTCCTGATTCCTATTCACCTGGAGGTGCACTGGTCTCTGATATCCGTCAATGTCCGGGAGAAGACCATAACCTACTTTGATTCACAGCGGACACTGAACAGGAGGTGCCCCAAGGTACTGGGGGAGGGGGGGAGCTGGCCAGTGGTCCCCTTGGCGACCGTCCTCGTGGAATTGCGTGCAAAGAAAGAGCCACCTTTTTGATCTCCTCCTCCTGCAGCAGGATCGTTGCCAATGTTTTACTCTGTTGGCCCCATCTCGTTCCACACCGCGGACCCCGCATCGGAACACACAGCTCCCCAAATTCACGTAAATAAGCACAAATTTATTTCCGCCCCCCCCCCCGCCCACTCCTTCCAGCGCCAATCGAGAGCACAGGCGCTGTGCAGGTTTTATTTACTGCTGCGTTGCAGAAGCACAAAGGAAGAGGGACTGGAGCTCACAGGTGCTGTATCTGCCAGTGCTGTACCCCAGTGTCAAACCTGTACCTACAGTGCTGTACCCCAGTGTCAAACCTGTACCCACAGTGCTGTACCCCAGTGTCAAACCTGTACCCACAGTGCTGTACCCCAGTGTCAAACCTGTACCCACAGTGCTGTACCCCAGTGTCAAACCTGTACCCACAGTGCTGTACCCCAGTGTCAAACCTGTACCAACAGTGCTGTACCCCAGTGTCAAACCTGTACCCACAGTGCTGTACCCCAGTGTCAAACCTGTACCCACAGTGCTCGGCCCCAGTGTTATACAGTGACAGACCCACCCCCACCAGTACTGTACCCCAGTGTTATACAGTGACAGACCCGTCCCCACCAGTACTGTACCCCAGTGTTATACAGTGACAGACCCACCCCCACCAGTACTGTACCCCAGTGTTATACAGTGACAGACCCTCCCCACCAGTACTGTACCCCAGTGTTATACAGTGACAGACCCGTCCCTACCAGTACTGTACCCCAGTGTTATACAGTGACAGACCCGTCCACACCAGTACTGTACCCCAGTGTTATACAGTGACAGACCCGTCCCCACCAGTACTGTACCCCAGTGTTATACAGTGACAGACCCGACCCCACCAGCACTGTACCCCAGTGTTATACAGTGACAGACCCGTCCCCACCAGTACTGTACCCCAGTGTTATACAGTGACAGACCCGTCCCCACCAGTACTGTACCCCAGTGTTATACAGTGACAGACCCATCCCCACCAGTACTGTACCCCAGTGTTATACAGTGACAGACCCGTCCCCACCAGTACTGTACCCCAGTGTTATACAGTGACAGACCCACCCCCACCAGTACTGTACCCCAGTGTTATACAGTGACAGACCTGTCCCCACCAGTACTGTACCCCAGTGTTATACAGTGACAGACCCGTCCACACCAGTACTGTACCCCAGTGTTATACAGTGACAGACCCGTCCCCACCAGTACTGTACCCCAGTGTTATACAGTGACAGACCCATCCCCACCAGTACTGTACCCCAGTGTTATACAGTGACAGACCCGTCCCCACCAGTACTGTACCCCAGTGTTATACAGTGACAGACCCATCCCCAACAGTACTGTACCCCAGTGTTATACAGTGACAGACCCGTCCCCACCAGTACTGTGCCCGTGTTCTACAGTGACAGACCCGTCCCCACCAGTACTGTACCCCAGTGTTATACAGTGACAGACCTGTCCCCACCAGTACTGTGCCCCAGTGTTATACAGTGACAGACCCGTCCCCACCAGTACTGCGCCCCAGTGTTATACAGTGACAGACCCGTCCCCACCAGTACTGTACCCCAGTGTTATACAGTGACAGACCCGTCCCCACCAGTACTGTAACCCAGCGTTATACAGTGACAGACCCGTCCCCACCAGTACTGTACCCCAGTGTTATACAGTGACAGACCTGTCCCCACCAGTACTGTACCCCAATGTTATAAAGTGACACACCCGTCCCTACCAGTACTGTACCCCAGTGTTATACAGTGACAGACCCGTCCCCACAGTGCTGTACCCCAGTGTCAAACCTGTACCCACAGTGCTGTACCCCAGTATCAAACCTGTACCCACAGTGCTGTACCCCAGTGTCAAACCTGTACCCACAGTGCTGTACCCCAGTGTCAAACCTGTACCCACAGTTCTGTACCCCAGTATCAAACCTGTACGCACAGTGCTGTACCCCAGTGTCAAACCTGTACCCACAGTTCTGTACCCCAGTGTCAAACCTGTACCCACAGTGCTGTACCCCAGTGTCAAACCTGTACCCACAGTGCTGTACCCCAGTGTCAAACCTGTACCCACAGTGCTGTACCCCAGTGTCAAACCTGTATCTGCCAGTGCTGTACCCCAGTGTCAAACCTGTACCCACAGTGCTGTACCCCAGTATCAAACCTGTACCCACAGGGCTCGGACCCAGTGTCAAACCTGTACCCACAGTGCTGTACCCCAGTGTCAAACCTGTACCAGCCAGTGCTGTACCCCAGTGTCAAACCTGTACCCACAGTGCTCGGCCCCAGTGTCAAACCTGTACCCACAGTGCTGTACCCCAGTGTCAAACCTGTACCAGCCAGTGCTGTACCCCAGTGTCAAACCTGTACCCAACGTGCTGTACCCCAGTGTCAAACCTGTCCCAACCAGTACTGTACCCCAGTGTTATACAGTAACAGACCCATCCCCACCAGTACTGTACCCCAGTGTTATACAGTGAGAGACCCGTCCCCACCAGTACTGTACCCCAGTGTTATACAGTGGCAGACCCGTCCCCACCAGTACTATACCCCAGTGTTATACAGTGACAGACCCGTCCCCACCAGTACTGTACCCCAGTGTTATACAGTGACAGACCCGTCCCCACCGATACTGTACCCCAGTGTTATACAGTGACAGACCCTTCCCCACCAGTACTGTACCCCAATGTTATACAGTGACAGACCCGTCCCCACCAGTACTGTACCCCAGTGTTATACAGTGACAGACCCACCCTCACCAGTACTGTACCCCAGTGTTATACAGTGACAGACCCGTCCACACCAGTACTGTACCCCAGTGTTATACAGTCACAGACCCGTCCCCACCAGTACTGTACCCCAGTGTTATACAGTGACAGATCCGTCCCCACCAGTACTGTACCTCAGTGTTATACAGTGACAGACCCATCCCCACCAGTACTGTATCCCAGTGTTATACAGTGACAGACCCATCCCCACCAGTACTGTACCCCAGTGTTATACAGTGTCAGACCCGTCCCCACCAGTACTGTGCCCGTGTTCTACAGTGACAGACCCGTCCCCACCAGTACTGTACCCCAGTGTTATACAGTGACAGACCCGTCCCCACCAGTACTGTGCCCCAGTGTTATACAGTGACAGACCCGTCCCCACCAGTACTGTACCCCAGTGTTATACAGTGACAGACCCGTCCCCACCAGTACTGTACCCCAGTGTTATACAGTGACAGACCCGTCCCCACCAGTACTGTACCCCAGTGTTATACAGTGACAGACCCATCCCCACCAGTACTGTACCCCAGTGTTATACAGTGACAGACCCGTCCCCACCAGTACTGTACCCCAGTGTTATACAGTGACAGACCTGTCCCCAACAGTACTGTACCCCAGTGTTATACAGTGACAGACCCATCCCCACCAGTACTGTACCCCAGTGTTATACAGTGACAGACCCGTCCCCACCAGTACTGTACCCCAGTGTTATACAGTTAACAGATCCTTCCCCACCAGTACTGTACACCAGCGTTATACAGTGACAGACCCGCCCCCACCAGTACTGTACACCAGTGTTATACAGTGACAGACCCGTCCCCACCAGTACTGTACCCCAGTGTTATACAGTGACAGACCCGTCCCCACCAGTACTGTACCCCAGTGTTATACAGTGACAGACCCGTCCCCACCAGGACTGTGCCCGTGTTCTACAGTGACAGACCCGTCCCCACCAGTACTGTGCCCCAGTGTTATACAGTGACAGACCCGTCCCCACCAGTACTGTACCCCAGTGTTATACAGTGACAGACCCGTCCCCACCAGTACTGTACCCCAGTGTTATACAGTGACAGACCCGTCCCCACCAGTACTGTACCCCAGTGTTATACAGTGACAGACCCATCCCCACCAGTACTGTACCCCAGTGTTATACAGTGACAGACCCGTCCCCACCAGTACTGTACCCCAGTGTTATACAGTGACAGACCTGTCCCCAACAGTACTGTACCCCAGTGTTATACAGTGACAGACCCATCCCCACCAGTACTGTACCCCAGTGTTATACAGTGACAGACCCGTCCCCACCAGTACTGTACCCCAGTGTTATACAGTGACAGATCCATCCCCACCAGTACTGTACACCAGCGTTATACAGTGACAGACCCGCCCCCACCAGTACTGTACACCAGTGTTATACAGTGACAGACCCGTCCCCACCAGTACTGTACCCCAGTGTTATACAGTGACAGACCCGTCCCCACCAGTACTGTACCCCAGTGTTATACAGTGACAGACCCGTCCCCACCAGGACTGTGCCCGTGTTCTACAGTGACAGACCCGTCCTCACCAGTACTGTACCCCAGTGTTATACAGTGACAGACCCGTCCTCACCAGTACTGTACCCCAGTGTTATACAGTGACAGACCCGTCCCCACCAGTACTGTACCCCAGTGTTATACAGTGACAGACCCGTCCTCACCAGTACTGTACCCCAGTGTTATACAGTGACAGACCCTCCCCACCAGTACTGTACCCCAGTGTTATACAGTGACAGACCCTTCCCCACCAGTACTGTACCCCAGTGTTATACAGTGACAGACCCATCCCCACCAATACTGTACCCCAGTGTTATACAGTGACAGACCTGTCCCCACCAGTACTGTACCCCAGTGTTATACAGTGACAGACCCGTCCACACCAGTACTGTACCCCAGTGTTATACAGTGACAGACCCACCCCCACCAGTACTGTACCCCAGTGTTATACAGTGACAGACCCGTCCCCACCAGGACTGTATCCCAGTGTTATACAGTGACAGACCTGTCCCCACCAGTACTGTACCCCAGTGTTATACAGAGACAGACCCGTCCCCACCAGTACTGTACCCCAGTGTTATACAGTGACAGACCCGTCCACACCAGTACTGTACCCCAGTGTTATACAGTGACAGACCTGTCCCCAACAGTACTGTACCCCAGTGTTATACAGTGACAGACCTGTCCCCAACAGTACTGTACCCCAGTGTTATACAGTGACAGACCCGTCCACACCAGTACTGTATCCCAGTGTTATACAGTGACAGACCCGTCCCCACCAGTACTGTACCCCAGTGTTATACAGTGACAGATCCATCCCCACCAGTACTGTACCCCAGTGTTACACAGTGACAGACCCATCCCCACCAGCACTGTACCCCAGTGTTATACAGCGACAGACCCGTCCCCACCAGTACTGCACCCCAGTGTTATACAGTGACAGACCCGTCCCCACCAGTACTGTACCCCAGTGTTATACAGCGACAAACCCGTCCCCACCAGTACTGCACCCCAGTGTTATACAGTGACAGACCTGTCCCCACCAGTACTGTACCCCAGTGTTATACAGTGACAGACCCGCCCCCACCAGTACTGTACCCCAGTGTTATAAAGTGACACACCCGTCCCCACCAGTACTGTACCCCAGTGTTATACAGTGACAGACCCGTCCCCACCAGTACTGTATCCCAGTGTTATACAGTGACAGACCCGTCCACACCAGTACTGTACCCCAGTGTTATACAGTGACAGACCCGTCCCCACCAGTACTGTACCCCAGTGTTATACAGTGACAGACCCGACCCCACCAGCACTGTACCCCAGTGTTATACAGTGACAGACCCGTCCCCACCAGTACTGTACCCCAGTGTTATACAGTGACAGACCCGTCCCCACCAGTACTGTACCCCAGTGTTATACAGTGACAGACCCATCCCCACCAGTACTGTACCCCAGTGTTATACAGTGACAGACCCGTCCCCACCAGTACTGTACCCCAGTGTTATACAGTGACAGACCCACCCCCACCAGTACTGTACCCCAGTGTTATACAGTGACAGACCTGTCCCCACCAGTACTGTACCCCAGTGTTATACAGTGACAGACCCGTCCACACCAGTACTGTACCCCAGTGTTATACAGTGACAGACCCGTCCCCACCAGTACTGTACCCCAGTGTTATACAGTGACAGACCCGTCCCCACCAGTACTGTGCCCGTTTTCTACAGTGACAGACCCGTCCCCACCAGTACTGTACCCCAGTGTTATACAGTGACAGACCTGTCCCCACCAGTACTGTGCCCCAGTGTTATACAGTGACAGACCCGTCCCCACCAGTACTGCGCCCCAGTGTTATACAGTGACAGACCCGTCCCCACCAGTACTGTACCCCAGTGTTATACAGTGACAGACCCGTCCCCACCAGTACTGTAACCCAGCGTTATACAGTGACAGACCCGTCCCCACCAGTACTGTACCCCAGTGTTATACAGTGACAGACCTGTCCCCACCAGTACTGTACCCCAATGTTATAAAGTGACACACCCGTCCCTACCAGTACTGTACCCCAGTGTTATACAGTGACAGACCCGTCCCCACAGTGCTGTACCCCAGTGTCAAACCTGTACCCACAGTGCTGTACCCCAGTATCAAACCTGTACCCACAGTGCTGTACCCCAGTGTCAAACCTGTACCCACAGTGCTGTACCCCAGTGTCAAACCTGTACCCACAGTTCTGTACCCCAGTATCAAACCTGTACGCACAGTGCTGTACCCCAGTGTCAAACCTGTACCCACAGTTCTGTACCCCAGTGTCAAACCTGTACCCACAGTGCTGTACCCCAGTGTCAAACCTGTACCCACAGTGCTGTACCCCAGTGTCAAACCTGTACCCACAGTGCTGTACCCCAGTGTCAAACCTGTATCTGCCAGTGCTGTACCCCAGTGTCAAACCTGTACCCACAGTGCTGTACCCCAGTATCAAACCTGTACCCACAGTGCTCGGACCCAGTGTCAAACCTGTACCCACAGTGCTGTACCCCAGTGTCAAACCTGTACCAGCCAGTGCTGTACCCCAGTGTCAAACCTGTACCCAACGTGCTGTACCCCAGTGTCAAACCTGTCCCAACCAGTACTGTACCCCAGTGTTATACAGTAACAGACCCATCCCCACCAGTACTGTACCCCAGTGTTATACAGTGAGAGACCCGTCCCCACCAGTACTGTACCCCAGTGTTATACAGTGGCAGACCCGTCCCCACCAGTACTATACCCCAGTGTTATACAGTGACAGACCCGTCCCCACCAGTACTGTACCCCAGTGTTATACAGTGACAGACCCGTCCCCACCGATACTGTACCCCAGTGTTATACAGTGACAGACCCACCCTCACCAGTACTGTACCCCAGTGTTATACAGTGACAGACCCGTCCACACCAGTACTGTACCCCAGTGTTATACAGTGACAGACCCGTCCCCACCAGTACTGTACCCCAGTGTTATACAGTGACAGATCCGTCCCCACCAGTACTGTACCTCAGTGTTATACAGTGACAGACCCATCCCCACCAGTACTGTATCCCAGTGTTATACAGTGACAGACCCATCCCCACCAGTACTGTACCCCAGTGTTATACAGTGTCAGACCCGTCCCCACCAGTACTGTGCCCGTGTTCTACAGTGACAGACCCGTCCCCACCAGTACTGTACCCCAGTGTTATACAGTGACAGACCCGTCCCCACCAGTACTGTGCCCCAGTGTTATACAGTGACAGACCCGTCCCCACCAGTACTGTACCCCAGTGTTATACAGTGACAGACCCGTCCCCACCAGTACTGTACCCCAGTGTTATACAGTGACAGACCCGTCCCCACCAGTACTGTACCCCAGTGTTATACAGTGACAGACCCATCCCCACCAGTACTGTACCCCAGTGTTATACAGTGACAGACCCGTCCCCACCAGTACTGTACCCCAGTGTTATACAGTGACAGACCTGTCCCCAACAGTACTGTACCCCAGTGTTATACAGTGACAGACCCATCCCCACCAGTACTGTACCCCAGTGTTATACAGTGACAGACCCGTCCCCACCAGTACTGTACCCCAGTGTTATACAGTGACAGATCCATCCCCACCAGTACTGTACACCAGCGTTATACAGTGACAGACCCGCCCCCACCAGTACTGTACACCAGTGTTATACAGTGACAGACCCGTCCCCACCAGTACTGTACCCCAGTGTTATACAGTGACAGACCCATCCCCACCAGTACTGTATCCCAGTGTTATACAGTGACAGACCCGTCCCCACCAGTACTGTACCCCAGTGTTATACAGTGACAGACCCGTCCCCACCAGGACTGTGCCCGTGTTCTACAGTGACAGACCCGTCCTCACCAGTACTGTACCCCAGTGTTATACAGTGACAGACCCGTCCTCACCAGTACTGTACCCCAGTGTTATACAGTGACAGACCCGTCCCCACCAGTACTGTACCCCAGTGTTATACAGTGACAGACCCGTCCTCACCAGTACTGTACCCCAGTGTTATACAGTGACAGACCCTCCCCACCAGTACTGTACCACAGTGTTATACAGTGACAGACCCTTCCCCACCAGTACTGTACCCCAGTGTTATACAGTGACAGACCCATCCCCACCAATACTGTACCCCAGTGTTATACAGTGACAGACCTGTCCCCACCAGTACTGTACCCCAGTGTTATACAGTGACAGACCCGTCCACACCAGTACTGTACCCCAGTGTTATACAGTGACAGACCCACCCCCACCAGTACTGTACCCCAGTGTTATACAGTGACAGACCCGTCCCCACCAGGACTGTATCCCAGTGTTATACAGTGACAGACCTGTCCCCACCAGTACTGTACCCCAGTGTTATACAGAGACAGACCCGTCCCCACCAGTACTGTACCCCAGTGTTATACAGTGACAGACCCGTCCACACCAGTACTGTACCCCAGTGTTATACAGTGACAGACCTGTCCCCAACAGTACTGTACCCCAGTGTTATACAGTGACAGACCTGTCCCCAACAGTACTGTACCCCAGTGTTATACAGTGACAGACCCGTCCACACCAGTACTGTATCCCAGTGTTATACAGTGACAGACCCGTCCCCACCAGTACTGTACCCCAGTGTTATACAGTGACAGATCCATCCCCACCAGTACTGTACCCCAGTGTTACACAGTGACAGACCCATCCCCACCAGCACTGTACCCCAGTGTTATACAGCGACAGACCCGTCCCCACCAGTACTGCACCCCAGTGTTATACAGTGACAGACCCGTCCCCACCAGTACTGTACCCCAGTGTTATACAGCGACAGACCCGTCCCCACCAGTACTGCACCCCAGTGTTATACAGTGACAGACCTGTCCCCACCAGTACTGTACCCCAGTGTTATACAGTGACAGACCCGCCCCCACCAGTACTGTACCCCAGTGTTATAAAGTGACACACCCGTCCCCACCAGTACTGTACCCCAGTGTTATACAGTGACAGACCCGTCCCCACCAGTACTGTACCCCAGTGTTATACAGTGACAGACCCGTCCCCACCAGTACTGTACCCCAGTGTTATACAGTGACAGACCCGTCCCCACCAGTACTGTACCCCAGTGTTATACAGTGACAAACCCGTCCCCACCAGTACTGTACCCCAGTGTTATACAGTGACAGACCCGTCCCCACCAGTACTGTACCCCAGTGTTATACAGTGACAGACCCGTCCCCACCAGGACTGTGCCCGTGTTCTACAGTGACAGACCCGTCCTCACCAGTACTGTACCCCAGTGTTATACAGTGACAGACCCGTCCTCACCAGTACTGTACCCCAGTGTTATACAGTGACAGACCCGTCCCCACCAGTACTGTACCCCAGTGTTATACAGTGACAGACCCGTCCCCACCAGTACTGACCCCAGTGTTATACAGTGACAGACCCGTCCTCACCAGTACTGTATCCCAGTGTTATACAGTGACAGACCCATCCCCACCAGTACTGTACCCCAGCGTTATACAGTGACAGACCCGTCCCCACCAGTACTGTACCCCAGTGTTATACAGTGACAAACCTGTCCCCACCAGTACTGTACCCCAGTGTTATACAGAGACAGACCCGTCCCCACCAGTACTGTACCCCAGTGTTATACAGTGACAGACCCGTCCACACCAGTACTGCACCCCAGTGTTATACAGTGACAGACCCATCCCCACCAGCACTGTACATGGGGAGGGAATTACACAGGGGTATTGATCCTGGAACACTAATGCGGGGACCCAGGGTGATGCTCTGGAGATTGTGGATCGAATCCCACCCCAGGGCAGAGGGTCACATTTGAATTCAATAGAAATCCTGGAATTAACAGTGATAGCTGCAGAGTTT
The DNA here is from genome assembly GCF_902713615.1 of Scyliorhinus canicula. NCBI lineage: Eukaryota > Metazoa > Chordata > Chondrichthyes > Carcharhiniformes > Scyliorhinidae > Scyliorhinus > Scyliorhinus canicula. The sequence continues at coordinate 14,631,681 of NC_052174.1, forward strand.
GGAAAACGAACTGTATAAATATCAACCACCTGGCTCGACGTGATTAAATGGGGAGTGGTTGATCCTTTAGAAACTGAAGTTGGTATTTTAAAGCAATGTGTAATTCAATTTCCCTTTCAGCACATTGGGAAGTATCTGCAGGCTGAGGCCATCAAGAAGAATCGTCATCACTTCTATGATAACTGGAAAGGATATTTCAAAATGGTGGGTAACGAGCAAATTCTGTTTCATGGATTGTGAACTAATCTTTAGCATCAGCTCAGGAACAAATATGATTTCATAGAGCACCCAGCAGAACCTACTGTTTTTATTAAGTTATTATTCTTTTTTTAGTCTGTCAAATTAGGGTTAGCACGGTAGCATGGTGGTTAGCATAAATGCTTCACAGCCCCAGGGTCCCAGGTTCGATTCCCGGCTTGGGTCACTGTCTGTGCGGAGTCTGCACGTCCTCCCCCTGTGTGCGTGGGTTTCCTCCGGGTGCTCCGGTTTCCTCCCACAGTCCAAAGATGTGCGGGTTAGGTGGATTGGCCATGATAAATTGCCCGTAGTGTCCTAAAAAGTAAGGTTAAGGGGGTGGTTGTTGGGTTACGGGTATAGGGTGGATACGTGGGTTTGAGTAGGGTGATCATTGCTCGGCACAACATCGAGGGCCGAAGGGCCTGTTCTGTGCTGTACGGTTCTATGTTCTAAATAGATAGAGAGGTGTTAGTGTTTTCCTTTTGCGATACAGTGGCAGCATGAAACAGTCCAAGTGAGCTTCATCCTGGGGTTAGATACAGAGTAAAGCTCCCTCTACACTGCCCCATCAAACACTCCCAGGACAGGTACAGCACGGGGTTAGATACAGAGTAAAGCTCCCTCTACACTGCCCCATCAAACACT
>NC_052174.1:14635062-14659918 GCF_902713615.1 Scyliorhinus canicula
TGGTTGATTTCAACTCCATTTACCCGCTCTCTCACCATAGCCCTTAATTCCTCGAGAAATCAAGAATTTATCAATTTCTGTCTTAAAGACACTCAATGTCCCGGCCTCCACCGCCCTCTGTGGCAATGAATTCCACAGACCTACCACTCTCTGGCTGAAGAAATTTCTCCTCATCTCTGTTCTAAAGTGACTCCCTTTTATTCTAAGGCTGTGCCCCCGCGTCCTAGTCTCCCCTGCTAATGGAAACAACTTCCCTACGTCCATCCTATCCAAGCCATTCATTATCTTGTAAGTTTCTATTAGATCTCCCCTCAACCTCCTAAACTCCAATGAATATAATCCCACGATCCTCAGTCTGTCTCTCTGTCTATCCTCTGTCAGTCTGTCTGTCTGTCTCTCTCTCTCTCGGTCTGTCTGTCTCTCTCTCTCTGTCTTTCTCTCTTTCTGTCTGTCTTTCTGTCTGTCTCTCTCTTTCTGTCTATCTCTGTCTCTCACTCCTTCTCTCAGACTCGCTCTCTCACACACTCTAACTCTATCCCAGTCTCGCTCTCTCACCCTCCCTCTCTCTCTCACTGTCTCTCGCTCTCTATCATACACTCTCTCTGTCTCTCTATCCCAGTCTCTCTATCTCTCACACCCTCTCTCATTCCCTCTCCCACATTCCCTCACACTATCACATGCTCTATCACACACTCTCTCTCACACTCGCACTCTTTCTGTCTCTCTCACTATCTCTCACACCCTCTCTCTCTCACTCCCTCTCCCACATTCCCTCTCACAATCACACACTCTCACACACTTTCTGTCTCTCTCACTATCTCTCACACCCTCTCACTCATTTCATTTGATTTTCACTCGCTCTATCATACTCTCTCACACTGTCTGTCTGTCTCTCTCTGTCCGTCTGTCTCTCCCTCTCTCTCTGGTCTGTGTCTCTCTCTGTCTGTCTGTCTCTCTTTCTCGCTGTCTGTCTCTCTATCTCTCTCACTCCTCTCTCTCACACACTCTAACTCTACCCCAGTCTCTCTCTCTCACTAGCTATCTCTCACACTCTCGATCATACACTCTCTGTCTCTCTCTATCCCAGTCTCTCTCCGTCTCCCTCTCTCACTCCCTCTCATTCCCTCAAATTCCCTCTCACACTCCCTCTCTCTCATTCACTCTCTCTCACACACTATCACAAGCTCTATCACACACTCACTCACACTCTTTCTCTATCCCAGTCTCTCTCCCAGTCTCCCCCTCTCTCTGTCCCAGTCTCTCTCCCGCAGTCTCTCTATCCCAGTCTCTCTCTCTCTCACCCAGTTTTTCTCTCTCTCCCAGTTTATCTCCCTCTCTCCCAGTCCCTTTCTCTGCCAGTTTCTCTCTCTCTCTCTCAGTCTCGCTCTCTCTCTATCCCAGTCTCTCTCTCTCTCCCAGTCTTTCTCTCCCAGTTTCTCTCTCTCCGTCTCTCTCTCTCTGTCCCAGTCTCTCTCTCTCTCTATCCCAGTCTCTCTCTCTCTCTCTCTATCCCATCTCTGTCTCTCTCTCTCTTCCAGTCTCTCTCTGTCTCTCCCAGTCTCTCTCTCTATCCCAGTCTCTCTCTCTCTCTGTCCCAGTCTCTCTCTCTGTCTCCCTCTCTCTCCCAGTCTCTCTCTCTCCCAGTCTCTCTCTCTATCCCAGTCTCTCTCTCTCTCTCCCAGTCTCTCTCTCTCTCTATCCCAGTCTCTCTCTGTCCCAGTCTCTCTATCCCAGTCTCTCTCTCTCTCTATCCCAGTCTCTCTCTCTCTCCCAGTCTCTCTCTCTATCCCAGTCTCTCTCTCTCTCCCCCAGCCTCTCTCCCTCTCCCAGTCTCTCTCCCTCTCCCAGTCTCTCTCTCTCTATCCCAGTCTATCTCTGTCCCAGTCTCTCTCTCTCTGTCTCCCTCTCTCTCTCCCAGTCTCTCTCTCTCTCCCAGTCTCTCCCTCTCTATCCCAGTCTCTCTCTCTCTCGCCCAGTCTCTCTCTCTCTCTATCCCAGTCTCTCTCTGTCTCCCAGTCTCTCTCTCTCTCAGTCTCTCTATCCCAGTCTCTCTCTCTCTCTATCCCAGTCTCTCTCTCTCTCTCCTCTCTCTCCCAGTCTCTCTCTCCCTCCAGTCTCTCTCTCTCTCTCTCTCCCAGTCTCTCTCTCTCTCTTCCAGTCTCTCTCTCTCTTCCAGTCTCTCTCTCTCTCTCTCCCAGTCTCTCACTCTCTCTCTTCCAGTCTCTCTCTCTCTCTCGTTATCTTACCTCTTTAATTTTGTTTGGTAAAGGGAAGCGTGATGAAGAGCCGGGCTTATCCCAGCATCTACTGAGCAAGTGACCCACCCTCCCTGCAGAAATTAGTGTGTACTTGAACTAAAGGTGTTGTGTCTATTCTTGTGGGATCTTCCATTTGGCACCTGCGCACAAAGCTGGTGTGGAGAATTGCAGCTGCAGGCGTGGGTTCCATCCCTCCATCTGAGCGATATCTGAGAGTCCTTTGTTGGGACAGGATTGAGTAGGAATGTGGCCAATGCCGAAGTTGCTGACGTTTGTGTGCAATATATTCATTTCAAGCAAGATTTTTATTTTTTAATGTTGCGAATTAACGTTTCCTTTTGATCAGTTCCCGTAACTTGTGATCTCCACCTGTGAGAATAACGTGCCCTGTGTGTGTGTGTTGTAAAGTTACCTCGGACTCTGCGATTGGACGTATGAGCTGATTGTCTTCATTTCCCTTTTGCAGAACGTTGCAAGGCAAAACAACGACAGCGATTGCGGAGCCTTTGTACTGCAGGTGCGTGGAATGGCCGTGGGTCGAGGAAAGCTCACTTACTCTGCCCAAAATCCGAGTTGTTGGCCTGGCCCCCTTCACCCTCTGTAGTGTGGCCTCTCTGCTTCCCCAGCCTCGTAACATGATGGTCAAACATCCCGAAAAGGACAGATACACAGGAACAGGTCCCCTTGAGCTCTACAAACTGGCTCCCATTAACCGACCTTAGTTACGTATCCTTAATCGCCCTTACCCATAGACATCACAGTCTGGACTGTCGAGATTACCATTTGGCACCTCCCCCCCCCCCCCGAGCCTCAAACATCTTTTGAGTCAAAGACTTTCAGATCTCTCCGCTCCGTGTGAGTTAATGCTCCCTGACATCACCCCTGAAGAGGGAGGCTTGAATTTTACAGTTAGGTCCCCTTGTCTCTTCTACCAGAGAAATTAGTTTCTATCCTATGAAATCCTTTAATACATTTTTAAACGCCTCAAATAGCTCATCCCTTAACTTTCAATATTCAAGCGATCACAAGCCTAGTCTCGGTCACCTGTCCTCAGAATGTAATATAATCTTTTCAGTTAAGGGCCCAGTTCCCTCCCTCCCCGCAGATCCTGTTTTACATCGTCATGGTGTAACTTTGCAGCAGCACCTTTCTCCCCCCGACCAGTCCCACTCATCCCAGTCTCTTGAAGTCCGGGAAATAGCTCTCCAATTCCAGAGGTGAAATCCATGTGATTGGTGAATTGACTCCCGTTTGCTTGCTGCCGTTGAATCGTACTGTCGAGACAACTTGTTCCTGAGTTGAGTGACTCTGAAAAGATGAACCTCCCAATGGTTAACCTTGTTCTCTGCTTCTGCATCCCACGCGTACATCCCGTGATTCTCCCGAACCTGTCTTAGAACATAGAACAGTACAGCACAGAACAGGCCCTTCGGCCCTCGATGTTGTGCCGAGCCATGATCACCCTACTCAAACCCATGTATCCACCCTATACCCGTAACCCAACAACCCCCCCCCTTAACCTTACTTTTTTAGGACACTACGGGCAATTTATCATGGCCAATCCACCTAACCTGCATATCTTTGGACTGTGGGAGGAAACCGGAGCACCCGGAGGAAACCCACGCACACACGGGGAGGACGTGCAGATTCCACACAGACAGTGACCCAGCCGGGAATCGAACCTGGGACCCTGGAGCTGTGAAGCATTTATGCTAACCACCATGCTACCGTGCTGCCCTTATTGTTCAAACAGCTCATCCATTTATGGCAGCAGTTCAATGTTTTAAAGATCTCGGTTCAATTTCCTCTCAGTCCATGCTTTGAGAGTTAAATGGGCAACACGGCAGCACAGCGGTTAGCACTGCTGCCTCACAGCGCCAGGGTCCCAGGTTCGATTCCCGGCTGGGTCATTGTCTGTGTTGAGTCTTGCACCTTCTCCCCGTGTGTGCGTGGGTTTCCTCCGGGTGCTCCGGTTTCCTCCCACAGTCCAAAGATGTGCAGGTTAGGGTGGATTGGCCTTGATTAACCTTCGCGTAACCTTCCTGTCAGCAGAGGCAACCTAATGCGTCAGTGATTTCCCAATTCTGTCTGGCTTTTGTAATCAAAGGTGCATCTTCAATCCACAGGCATATTGTTAAATATATTGACTCGGGACTCCCAGAACACAGCCCTGCTTGTGAAAGCCCTGGGTCTGTTCTGAGACCACCGATTTTGAAGGAACTGGATTGACACTTTGCATTGGAGAATCAACCTGAGATTTATCACTAGAGTGTCACCTCGAGTAACCAATCCCCCTGCCTCCCCCCCCCCACACCCAACCCCCCCCCCCCACACCCAACCCCCCCCCCCACACCCACCCCCCCTACACCCTCCCACCCCCCCCACACCCAACCCCCCTACACCTCCCACCCCCCCCCCACACCCAACCCCTCCCCCCACACCCAACCCCCCTCCCCCCACACCCTCCCCAACCCCCCTCCCCCACACCCAACCCCCCTCCCCCACACCCAACCCCCTCCCCCCACACCCAACCCCTCCCCCCACACCCCAACCCCCCTCCCCCACACCCAACTCCCCTCCCCCACACCCAACTCCCCTCCCCCCACACCCAACCCCTCCCCCCACACCCAACCCCTCCCCCCCACACCCAACCCCTCCCCCCCACACCCAACCCCCCTCCCCAACACCTCCCTCCCCAACCCTCCTCCCCCCACATCCAACCCCTTGCCCCACCCAACCCCTCTCCCCCACCCAACCCCCCTCCCCCAACACCTCCCTCCCCAACCCCCCCCCCCCCCCCCATCTCCCCCCACACTCAACTCCCCCTTTGCCCGTCTGCAGCTCCGGGTCTGTAACCCCAAATATGGCCAGGAAGGGACAGGGCTCCTGCTCAATCTTCGGAATCGCCGACAAGGCGACCAGAGACCCACAAGCTTGGGCCATGACCACAACATGGGCACATGGTTGGCCGGGCCTCTTGCGCATCACTCATCCTCCATCCCTGTATCATCGCTCGCCTTCCATCCCTGTATCATCGCTCGGCTTCCATCCCTGTATTATCGCTCGGCTTCCATCCCTGTATCATCGCTCGCCTTCCATCCCTGTATCATCGCTCTTCTTCCATCCCTGTATCATCGCTCGTCTTCGATCCCTGTATTATCGCTCGGTTTCCATCCCTGTATCATCGCTCGGTTTCCATCCCTGTATCATCGCTCGGTTTCCATCCCTGTATCATCGCTCGTCTTCCATCCCTGTATCATCGCTCGTCTTCCATCCCTGTATCATCGCTCGTCTTCCGCCCCTGTATCATCACTCGGCTTCCATCCCTGTATCATCGCTCGTCTTCCATCCCTGTATCATCGCTCGTCTTCCATCCCTGTATCATCGCTCGGCTTCCGTCCCTGTATCATCGCTCGCCTTCCATCCCTGTATCATCGCTCGGCTTCCATCCCTGTATCATCGCTCGGCTTCCATCCCTGTATCATCGCTCGGCTTCCATCCCTGTATCATCGCTCGTCTTCCATCCCTGTATCATCGCTCGTCTTCCATCCCTGTATCATCGCTCGTCTTCCATCCCTGTATCATCGCTCGTCTTCCATCCCTGTATCATCGCTCGTCTTCCATCCCTGTATCATCGCTCGTCTTCCATCCCTGTATCATCGCTCGGCTTCCATCCCTGTATCATCGCTCGTCTTCCATCCCTGTATCATCGCTCGTCTTCCATCCCTGTATCATCGCTCGGCTTCCATCCCTGTATCATCGCTCGGCTTCCATCCCTGTATCATCGCTCGCCTTCCATCCCTGTATCATCGCTCGGCTTCCATCCCTGTATCATCGCTCGTCTTCCATCCCTGTATCATCGCTCGGCTTCCATCCCTGTAACAAAGTGACTCATTCTGGACTTAGTCAGGTGCGCCCTATAAACTACGTTGAGTTGGATTGAGCCAAGCCTCGCCCACGAGGATGTAGAGTTCACCCTCGGCAAGCTTCACTCCGCACCTCGTCATCCAATACCGGCCCCATCTCCTCCCCCCACCTGGCCTTAGCCTCATCCACCGACACAGAATCCTCCGCCATAATCCGTCCATAAATACTGCCGTGCTCCCTTCCACTGACCCTGCGAGCGAAGGAACCCCGTCTATTACAACTTACACCAGTTTTCTATCCAAAAGCCATCTGTTAAACAGGGCCCCAAACGGAATCCCCACCCTTCACCGGGAATCTTCGCTAATCTTTTGGCTGCAATGGGCCTGGTTTATAAAAAAAGTTCTCGCGGTGATATGTGCCTCTTTATAACGGTGAACCCCTCGATTTATCTTAACCTATGACTTCAGCATCCAACTGGTTAATACCCTTTTGCCTGTGAGGCATAGTATTTGAAACATGTTGAATGACAAATGTTTTAGTTAAAGGAAACCGTACTAAGTTAGGTTCTTCATCTCTTTCGCTCCATATTGCTCTCACTCCCAATTATGCCAAATCTGCCAGGCTTGTCTGTGGAACCCTTTGCACAAGACGTCTGTCACTGTACACATTGTTTAACCTCACACCTGCCACGGTTTTGATAGCGTGTATAATGTTTTCTGTTGTGGAGGAGAGCATTAATCAGAGCTCATCGGTATAAGAATGACACCATGAAACCCATTCGATTCTTCAGGCCGAAGAGTGGTGTGAAATTGGAACTGTCTCCCACAGGGTTGATGGTTTAAAACAAGCATATGAGGGAGAAGTTAACATAGGGTTGACGGTGATTTAATTGAGAAAGGTTGCTCGAGTAGGGCAGAAACACAAGCCGGGACTGGCTGGGCTTGTTTCTAGGTCGTATACCAGAATTAATAATCGGTACAGGGGGTAGAGGACGTTGGGTGGTGGGGGGGGGAAGAGAGGGAGATCACTTTAAAAATGTTTCAAATCCTTGAATGTGACATTTTTGCCGTTTCAGTTCTGTAAGTGTCTGGCTCTGGGCCACCCCTTCAACTTCACCCAGCAGGACATGCCCAAGCTCCGCCGTCAGATCTACAAGGAACTTTGCAACTGCAAGCTCACCGTGTGAGGTGCCCCGTCCCAGAGGAGGCCAACACAAACCTAGACCAGACAGACGCACCCTTCCGTGAACATTGAACATTACAGCGTTGGGTGCAAGTTAAGAAGACGCGATTAAAACAATCCCGGTCTTCAAATGTGTTGAAACGTGAAACCTTTTTTCCTCTTCTTCTTTTTTTTTTAAGAAAAAAAAAACCAAACTTTTTCTTTTCTATGCCATATTTTCTCAGTTATTTAAGTGTTGTTCGATTTTGAAATTCTGGTTAGCTGTATTGTATTATCACACCAGGATCACACAACTGAAATGACAGCAACATGCGGACGGGATGGCGTTGGATTATTTTAGCATCTTTGCAGCTGTCCCGACGGCTGGGTTGGAAGCAGGTCGAGGAGGTGATTATGCGGGATCGGCTACTTTTCCTCTGGACCGTCAGATTTGATCCCGGGCTTGCCTGTCACGTGGGATTATTTTCCCTGCTTGGTGCAGCGAGCGCCTTCCGACTTTGGGAAGGGGGAAGGGGGGGGGGGGGAAAGCATCATGCTGCTGCCTGTCATGTACGTTACACTGGCATCACAGGCCAACAAGACAAGGAAAGTTGCGTCTATTGACACCCGGTCGATAGAGCCCGTAAGTGGCGGTTAATCACTTTCCAAATCCCCTTTAAAGATGTTGTTCGGTGTTTTGTTCTCTTCGGTGTCTTTTTCGGTTTATATGTTTGAGAAAAAAAATGCTGGGACATAATATTGTGACCAAAAGTGGATTTGTAAAGCGTTTAGGTTTGATTTTTTTGAAAGGAGACGAGAAATGCAGTAGCCAATCACCATAAACCTCGTGTACCTCACCACAAAGTGGTGCCATCTCCCGACAATACTACACTCATAGTAAAGGTTTGATCAGTTAGATTATAATAATTGTAACACTCGCCAAGTATCTCTCTACGTCTCCACACAGTTTGGTAGTACTATGTGAGTACGTGTTTTTGTATGGGGGAGGGAGGGGTTAAAAATGTCCAACACAAGAAGCATTAAAGCAAACAATCTTCTGCATGTTCCCCTAACGCTGTCCGTCCCGATTGCGGGCTCAGACTGCTTTGCTGACTTCCCACTTTTTTGACACGAGTTCAGATGGAGCGCAGACCCAAGAAGAGCATGAAGGACTCTCCCGTCTGCGACGGTCCTGTCTGGAGCAAACCACCACTTTGTGAGCCTGAGTCCCATACCTCAAAACCAACCTCACTCAAACCGCAGCAGCGACAGGTACAGGAAATGGAACTGTCGCTAGGGACCGACGTCCCACGTTTGGGGTGAAGGGACTTTTGTCGGGACAATGTTGAGGGAGCTCTACTTGGTTATCAATCCATGCTGTAGTGACTTTGAAGTGCTTGATGTTGACAGTGGGGAGGTATTCCATCTCTGCGCTGGTAAGTTGCATCGCCCATGTTTAACGCTGCTGTACTTGGATGATGATCAATTGTGTGCATTAAAATTCTGTGGTTGTAATTCTATAGGCCCCCCCCCCCCCCCCCCCTCTGCGTGGTAGCTGTTCTAACTGGCTGCTTCAGGGAGGGGCTGCAAAGGCCAAAGGGTAGGATAACGTGCAAACTTCAGTTGATTTTGAAACCCTGTTTCATCAGAGGTGCAAAGATGCTGGATTAATAAGTGAGATTGTCGGATCCATTCAGAGATATGACATTTTGTTTTGTGTGTTCTGTTTTGCTGTGGAAAGGGAAATTGCCACTGAAACCTTCTCCCCGTGCCAACGTGGAGATTTCCACCCTCCAATAGTCTTTCAATCGCAACCGATTAATGAGCACAGTTTTTCTTGGTGGAGGAATGCGTCAGTAAATGTTGTCCGTTTTTTGGGGGTTTCTGCGGCAGAGTCTTAATTCTGCCACATGTTTAAATGCTGCCGTTCTGTGACCTGTACCGTAGGGTCTGGCGGTGTTAATCACACCAACTGCACGCAGGGAAGTAACAATGGAGTAAACACTAACTCGGGGGTGGCCGTGGCTCAACCCTCGACTGTCACGGTTGGGTTTGCTTAATGAAGGGTGGCACAGTGGTTAGCACTGCTGCCTCACGGCGCCGAGGGCCCAGGTTCGATCCCGGCCCTGGGTCACTGTCCGTGTGGAGTTTGCACATTCTCCCCGTGTCTGCGTGGGTCTCACCCCCACAACCCAAAGATGTGCAGGGTAGGAGACCCGGGCCCTCAGTGCCGCACTCCCAGTGCTAACCACTGCGCCGCTTGCCGCCCTCCTCATCCCTCTATCTTGAAGATTGACGCATTTGAACAGTATGTCACACAGTGGGCCATTTAAATGTCCTGTGATGCTTTCCTAGTTAAAAGAGAATCCATGAAATGAAAAGGTTAAATCGCTCCTCGATTCTTGGGGAATAGGCCTTTTGACAATTGCACGCATCCTCCTGTTATTTTTAAAAATAAATTTAGCGTACCCAATTCATTTTGTTCCAATTAAGGGACAATTTAGCGTGGCCGATCCACCTACCCTGCACATCGTTGGGTTGTGGGGGTGAGACCCACGCAGACACGGGGAGAATGTGCAAACTCCACATGGACAGTGACCCACAGCCGGGATCGAACCTGGGACCTCGGCGCCCGCGAGGCATCAGTGCTAATCCACTGCGCCACCCTGCTGCCTTTGCATCCTCCTGTTATGTCGCTCTCTTAACCCTGGCCGACTTTGTCAAACATCAGGCGTGGGAGCTGCGGGGGGGAAAGCTGGACACTGTTGGAGGAAATCTTCGCTGTGGAAGCAGCACCTTCATTTGTTGGGATGTGGCGGGTTGCTGCGCGGAAGTGAGCCCGCTTTCAGCTTGTGTGTGTCGCTGGAGCGGCAACTGATTGTAAAATGGTTGCGGGACAAGGAAACCTGGGAGTTATTCAAGGCGAGAGAAATTTACAGCACACGCTTCACCCAGAGATTTGGTCCAAGAGAAACGTTGACTTAGCTGATATTTTTATTTAAACAAATTGCGTAACTTGTACCTGGTTTTACATCCATAGCGTTTACGCTTCAGTGAAGTTAAAATGAGTCCGGCTCTGGTGTCCACATCCACGTTAGATGCCGTTGATGTTTATGGATCTAGTCAATGGTAGGAAGTGTCAGCGAGGCGCTTGTCTGCAATTTACACTCTGCCTGATTGACGATAGAGAATTCTGTGCACACAGGCAGCACCTGGCTGGTCCGTATTTAATGTTTAAAAGGGCAGATCCAACTGCCTCTTAAAACCTTCAGAGAAACTCTGCAGTGGGTTTCTGTAAACTACCTGGAAGATCCGTCAGAGCGCTGGCTTTAAAACCCAGCTGCTCTCTCGCACACTGGAACTTTTTACTTTACAAGAAAAAGAAAATACTCGCGGAGAGAGGAGCTGAGTTCACTTTCAGTTAACTTCTCTTCTCTCTCCGCAGATGCCTGTCCTTCTCAATTTCCAGCATCTTCTGTTTAAAGTCAGATTTCCATAGCTGCAGAATTTCCCTTTTGTATCGGGGTAACACTTGACTCTTCTGAGCTTTCAAAAGTCTTGGCGTTTTTGGCTCGTTGCCAGGAAGCAACCCGCAGCCATTAATGCGTTGCTGAGTTTGCAATGATACAAATGTGACTCCAAATCCCCAAATCAAATTGACTCACTTCTGGGGGGGGGGGCGAGGGAGAAGAGAGGGGAAGACTAGAAGGTGAAGGGTCTCCATCCGGAGAAAAGCAAGCAATAGCAACCCACACCGTGAAACCTCTGTCACACAGCTTTAGAATTGGCTTCAGAATTATAAATGCTGCTCAAAATACAATGAAGGAATTCGATCCCTAGCGATGGTGGCATTTCCATTTGTGTTCCATGGGATTCTGCGGTTTTCACGATGGCATTCCATGCTTCATTCCTCAAATCCACAATCCTTACTCTTTTTTTCTGAAGCAGGGTTGGGGGGGGGCACAGAGAGGATACATGGGAATGAAGAAAATGAATGCAGCCAAAAGATAGTGAAGGACCAATGGTGTAAAAGCACCAAGTATTACTTTTCTGAGCCATTGTTTTAGGGAAGCTGAACAACAGGGAGTTAAATTGATAACAGACCCTCATCGGCCCCATTTTATTTCCCATCAGCACCTCCCTCCCCCACTAAAACACTGGCTTCTTCCTTTGCTTTACTCATCCTGGAATTCAGCCTGAGCTGGATGGGGGCAAGCCTTGGGAGCAGACATGGGAACTTTCCTGAATCTAAAAGATGTGCACGCAGGCCCAGCAGTCATACCCCAAGCTGCTGGTCGCAAGCTGTTGGAAATAAGGGGCTGGGGCAGGAGAAGGAGTCTGACAAATCTGGTCATGGTGCTGCCCTTTAGGGAGTCCGTTTCCTGCTCTTAGCCTCTGTTCTGGACCCTTCCGCGTGACACTGCTCTCAGTCAACACACTCCCATTCCTCTGCTTCAGGCTCCAGGGATTCTGTACCCCTCTCTTGGGCTGCAGTTCCCAATCTCTGCTCAGCAATGCCAGCGTGTGTGATTATCAGTTACATTTCATGCTGTCTGAGAGCTGGGGGTTGGTGAGGATACATGTGGGAGCTGGGGGTTGGTGAGGATACATGTGGGAGCTGGGGGGGGGGGGGGGGGGTTGGTGAGGATACATGTGGGAGGTGGGGTGGGGCGAACTTGTACATGGGTTGTTCTACATTTGAGTATATCTGATATAATGCAGACATGAAGGTTAATTGTGTTTAATCCTCCTGTTCCCAATATTCTTCATGTATGAATATCACTGTTGTACTGAATTGGATTTCCTATTCCTTGTATTAACACAATAAAAATCTGAGTCTTGAGCAGAGATTGTGAAATGTGGTTTCTGTCGTGTCTGATTAGAGGGCCTCGCGATAGCAGAAGGAAGGGTGTCCTCACTGGAAGAATTGTATTCTCTCTTTCACCTTCATTCCAAAAATATTCAACCGTCTAACCATCCACTCCCCTCTCCAAGACACCGACTCCCAAAGGAATACTGGCCCGCGAGCCCTGCAATCTACAAAGAGCTCACTCAAGTGGCCATTATCATGAATGTCGGCAGGCTATTTGGCTGTGATGTCCCTCACAGTCGATCAATCCCTCACACAAGCTATCTCTACCATGTGGTTTTCCCCGAAGGGCTCACTGAACAATGATCAAAACTCCAATGCTCTGGCTGACTTGCGCTACCTCTCTCTCTTTCTCTTTCCCCCCCCCCCCCCCCCCCCCCCCCGCTACCACCACCATCTGACTTGAAGACATGGTCGGATATCGAAGCTCACTGCAATGTGCCCAACATTTGTTTGGTACACCAGAAGAGAACCCCAAACACTTCCTAATTTGTGAAACTGAGGGAAAGACACTTCACCCCAGGAGTGATGAGTCTGACCAATAGATGTATTTTATATTAAAACAAACTTTAATTTAAACACAGAACTAACCACATTAACATCAAAGAAATTGCTTCACAGTTATCAGTTTTTTAACACAAGAAAAATCTTACAATCTCCACCTGCTACTAACCCCAATATAGTTCAAATGCCACTTATAAATAAAATTAACAGAACAGGTTTACTTGCTTATCTGCGCAAACCTTCGGAGTGAGCAACCCTTTCAGGAACAACCTGAGAATCCTTCTGTCTTGTCGGACTCTTCTGCTCAACCTAACAACACTTGGCAAAGCTGCTGTTTAACTTAAAAATTCATAGCAGACTACAAAACTACAGACAGACCTGGCTCCTCCTATTAATTACATCATCTGTAACCCACTATGATCATCCATCACCTGCTTAGCTAAGGCTACATACAATCCCTCATCAATTGTCTACTCTCCAGGGAATTTCAGCAATCCTAACGTTCCATTATGAAAGCAAGTAAATGGTTAAAGATAATAATTACCTCATCTTTTTTGACCTCTTAATTGCAGCTTTAGCATACACAGTCTGTATACCTTAACCTAGGTTCTTTAATATTGTTGCAACAAATACAGACCTTAACTCAGGCTTTACTGCTACAAATATAAAATATATAACAATTTCTTCTTTCACCACGAGTGCTTCAGCTGCTGCTCTGAAATCAGCTAACACAACAAGGAAGGACAAGAGTTGGATCTTCCTTGTATGGTTCAGAACCAAAGGATTTATCAAGATGCCCATTGGGACCGTCCGATGTCCTGCCAATTTTATCTCGTGGGAAATTAGTATTTTTGGAATGTAAGGATGGCCTGAGCACCTTTGAGCCATGTGCCAGCCATGGTTTACATGGACAATATTTATCTATTACACTGCTGTCTGCTGTTGCCATGTATTCCTATATTTGTGACTGGTTTAAAAAAAGATTCCCGATAAAGCACTGTGGGACATCAATTACCTCGTCAAAAGTGCTGTTTTTCACGCTGTTTCAACAAAAAAATTGAGTACCCAATTCAGTTTTTCCTATTGAGCAATTTAGTGCGGCCAATCCACCTACCCTGCACATCTTTGGGTCGTGGGGGCGAAACCCACTCAAACACGGGGAGAATGTGCAAACTCCACACGGACAGTGACCCAGAGCCGGGATCAAACCTGGGACCTACGCCACCGTGCTGCCCCGTTTTTCATGCAGTTATTCACTCCTGGGTGTATCGTCTCTCAACTGGAATATGTGGGCATTTCACACTTGCATTTTGCACTGAGGGAAACGAATATTGTTCTATAATCACCTGTCTGGCGACTAGGGGCGTTTCACAGTAACTTCATTTGAAGCCTACTTGTGACAATAAGTGATTTTCATTTCATTTCAAGTGTACTTTACTGACATTGCTCATTTCTGTTCTCTTGGCTCCCTGTAAGGCTCAGTTTTGGCAAAGAATACCATGAATCATCAGAATTCACTCACATTTAATGGCTCGCTCTGCATTGGTCAACACACTGACATGCTGCCTTGATCATTTGCAATTTAAAGAGACAAAAAAGTTTTATTCCTCCCTGCCTTCAACCTTCTCGACACTTCCTGTTCCGATTATAACAGTTACACCACCTCAAATAATGAATGGTCTTCCTATTTCAAAGGCATAGGATCTCTAAAGGGACTGATGGGTGCTGTGATGACAGCTTGCTGGTTCCACAGGTACACACTTCGAACCCCAAAAGGACAAACGGGTTGATGACAGCAGAAGTGTGTCTTGTGCAAGTCCTCGATTGATTAGTGAACATCCATATCTCATGAGAGTAGCCGATTAATTTTTTTCCCATTCAGGGGCAATTTCATGTGGCCAATCCCCCTAGCCTGAACATCTTTGGGTTGTGGGGGCGAAACCCACGCAGACACGGGGAGAATGTGCAAACTCCACACGGACAGTGACCCAGAGCCGGGATCGAACCTGGGACCTCGGCGCCGTTAGGAAAGGTCCAGCGGGGAAGTGAGAAGCAAAGAGAGAGTATGAACAAAGACTGGCAGCTAATGTAAAAGGGAATCCCCTCTGGATTGAGACTGCACAGTTCTTCCCGGAGGTGGAGGACAAGTACGAGAGGTGCCGGGGGAGTTCAGCCAACCACACCCACATGCCCTGGTCAGGGGGGGATAGGGGCAGCTGCCCAGAGAGAGTAGAACTCAAGAAGAACATGGAAAGGGCAGCACGAGTGGATAGCACTGTGGCTTCACAGCTCCAGGGTCCCAGGTTCGATTCCCGGCTGGGTCACTGTCTGTGCGGAATCTGCACATTCTCCCCGTGTGTGCGTGGGTTTCCTCCGGGTGCTCCGGTTTCCTCCCACAGTCCAAAGATGTGCAGGTTAGGTGGATTGGCCATGATAAATTGCCCTTAGTGACCAAAAAGGTTAGATGGGGTTATTGGGTTACGGGGATAGGGTGGAAGTGAGGGCTTAAGTGGGTCGGTGCAGACTCGATTGGCCTCCTTCTGCACTGTGTGTTCTAATACCTAAAGAAGGGGGAAGAGGGAGCAGTGGCCTCCCCTCTACAGGGTGAAACAGGCGTAGCAAGCAGACCCACCCCTCTCGAAGGCCTAAAGACCCGGGGGGGGGACAGACTCTCCCCCCCCCCCACAGCGGAATGAAGGCTTCAGACAAACAGATGGGGGGGGAGACCTCAAACACGCCAGGATACAGAAGGAGGGAAGAGGAAATGACTCCAACCACTAAGCTACAGGGACCCTATTGCAACTCGACAGACTGTTCTGAAAATCGAACATGGTTGTACAAATGTAAACGCTATCAAGCGTTAGAGCCCCAATCACGGCTATGGTGGCAAGGATGTACAATGCTTTATGTGTGAAACCCTGTTTTTCTTTTGTTTTCTTCTTTTCTTGTTTATTCTGTAACCGTCATTTGAAATACCAATAAAAATATATTTTCAAAAACGGGTATCCCAAAGTCTTCTATTGGCATATAATTAGTAAAAGGAGTGGGACTGATTAGGGACCAGAACGGGGATTAGCGCCGGGAACAGCTGAGATACCAAATGAAACGTTGAATCTGTCTTTACCCAGGAAGATGCTGCCATAGCTACAGTGGGAGGTGGTAATTAATACACTAGAAGGGTTTGAAATTGATGAGGACTGAGTGTTAGATAGGCTGTCTATATTTAAAAGATGATAAAGCACAGGACTGGGTGAAATGCATCGAAGGACACAGGATACAGTGGAAATTGCTGAGCACTGGCCGTAGTTTTTCAGCCTTAGACTTGAGTGGTGCGAGAGGGCTGTTTAGCACTGGGCTAAATCGCTGGCTTTGAAAGCAGACCACGCAGGCTAGCAGCACGGTTCGATTCCCGTAACAGCCTCCCCAAACAGGTGCCGAAATGTGGCGACTAGGGGCTTTTCACAGTTCTTCATTTGAAGCCTACTCGTGACAATAAGCGATTTTCATTTCATTTGATAGAGGACTGGAGAATTGGAAAAGATACAACAAAAGGGTGTAAAGATTAAACCCTGCAACCATAGCTCAGTCAATTTAACTCCAGTGGGCAGCATGGTGACGCAGTGGCTAGCCCTGCTGTCTCACAGCGCCCAGGTCCCAGGTTCCATCCCGGCTCTGGGTCACTGTCCGTGTGGAGTTTGCACATTCTCCCCGTGTTTGCGTGGGTTTCGCCCCCACAACCCAAAGACGTGCAGGCGGTTAATGGATGGTTTTCAAACTGGAGGAAGGTTTAGAGTGGAGTTCGCCAGGAGACAGCGCTGGGAACCTTACTTTTCCCGAATATTAATAGACCTTGGCGTACTGGGCACAATTTCAAAACTTGCGGATGATATGGAACTTGAAAGCTGTGAACAGAGGGACGTGTAGAATTTTAAAAGGACATTGAAGTTCAGCACGGAGAAATGTGAGGTGATTTATTTGGGTAGGAAGAACGTGGAGAGATAATATAAATGAAGAGTCGAACTCTGAAGGGGGTTGATGCAGCGGGACCTGTATGCATAAAGCACTGAAAATGTCAGAACAGGTGGAGAACATGATTAATAAAGCATACTGTATACCGCCTTTATTAATCAGGCCCATACAGTACAACAGCAAAGAGACTATGTTGAAATAAAAACAAAGTGTTGGAAAAATTCAGCAGGTCTGGTACCATGTGTCGAGAGAGAGAAACAGTTACGATTTCAAGTCATGGGCAGCACGGTGGCGCAGTGGTTAGCACCACTGCCTCTCGGCGCGAGACCCGGGTTTGATCCCAGCTCTGGGTCACTGTCCGTGTGGAGTTTGTACTTTCTCCCCGTGTCTGCGTGGGTTTCACCCCCACAACCCAAAGATGTGCAGGGTAGGTGGATTGGCCACTCTAAAATTGCCCCATAATTGGAAAAAATGAATTGGGTACTCTAAATTTAAAAAAAATTCAAGTCCATTATGACTCTTCTTTGGAACTCCAGTTATTCTGATTCAGCCTCAACTAGAATGCCCTTTTCACACAGCGAATGAAATGAAATGAAATGAAAATCGTTCATTGTCACAAGCAGGCTTCAAATTAAGTTACTGTGAAAAGCCCCTAGTCGCCACATTCCGGCACCTGTTCGGGGAGGCTGGTACGGGATTTGAACTGTGCTGCTGGCCTGCCTTGGTCTGCTTTCAAAGCCAGCAATTTAGCCCTGTGCTAAGCCAGCCCCAGTGTTTAAGGTCTGGAATGCACTGCCTGAGAGTTTGTGGAGGCAGCTTCAATTGAGGCTTTGAAAAGAGAATTTGTCTGTTATTTGAAAAGGAAGAGTGTTACAGTGGCCAAGAGACATGGACCAGGACCATAAAGGTGCAGAAAGATTGACTTGTTCCAGGAGGGCTAATATAAGAAATATGGCTTGGTTATTTTGTTTTAAAAATTTATTAAAACAAAAGAAAATAAAACAATATTTAAACTTTTAAACTGCAAACGTAACACTAACAGATTACATGTAGTTTCTTAATCTTAACACACTAGTTCCCATTAAAGCATTTTACAGAACATGCAGTTCTCATGCTATTTACACCAGCAGACAAAGACAATACTTGCATTTACTTTTTAAAAATAAATTTAGAGTACCCAATTATTTCTTTTCCAATTAATGGGGCAATTTAGCGTGGCCAATCCAGCTACCCTGCACATCTTTGGGTTGTGGGGGTGACACCCATGCAGACACGAGGAGAATGTGCAAACTCCACACGGACAGTGACCCGGTGCCGGGATCGAACCCGGGTCCTCAGCACCGTAGGCAGCAGTGCTAACCACTGTGCCACCGTGCCGCCCAATACTTGCATTTACGAAGCAATTTTTCTTCTGTTAGGGACGTTCGTTCAGATCCCTTTTCTAAAGTTGCCTTGGTGGCAACTTTCATGACCTCTCTTAGTCGACTTCCAAAGCTTTCTGCATTGTAACTTTCATTTTTAAAATAGATTTTGTGTACCCAATTCATTTTTTTCCAAGGGGCAATTTAGCGTGGCCAATCCACCTAACCTGCACATCTTTGGACTGTGGGAGGAAACCGGAGCACCCGGAGGAAACCCACGCACACACGGGGCGAACGTGCAGACTCCACACAGACAGTGACTCGAGGCCAGGAATTGAACCTGGGTCCCTGGAGCTGTGAGGCAGTAGTGCTAACCAGTGGGTCGTGGATAGTAAGACAAAAGGAATGTAAATGGGGGTGATTAAGGCTAAGAAGGATACTGATCGTGGCACATAAAGAGATTAGAATGTGTTAATGGTAGAACAAAGGTTAGCGGTGTGCCAACTAGGGCAAGGAGGAACAGATGGCTCCAGTTGGGTGGGGTGGGGGAAGGGGGGGGACAATGGTGAGGGAAAAACAGATTGATGGAAGAAATTATTTGTTTTTGGTCGTGACAGCACAGAAGCAGGTCAATGATCCCATCCTGTCCTCTCTGGCTCCCAAAAGAGATACCCCGCTAACTTCCTCTAAGACTAACCTTCTTAGGGTTGCCAACTGATTCAATGGATTCCTGGAGGTTTAATCACATGACGGAGTTGGGGACCAAGGGCAATGTGTCCAAGTTTGCAGATGACACTAAGATGAGTGGTAAAGCGAAAAGTGCAGAGGATACTGGAAGTCTGCAGAGGGATTTGGATAGGTTAACTGAATGGGCTAGGGTCTGGCAGATGGAATACAATGTTGACAAATGTGAGGTTATCCATTTTGGTAGGAATAACAGCAAACGGGATTATTATTTAAATGATAAAATATTAAAGCATGCCGCTGTTCAGAGAGACCTGGGTGTGCTAGTGCATGAGTCACAGAAAGTTGGTTTACAAGTGCAACAGGTGATTAAGAAGGCAAATGGAATTTTGTCCTTCATTGCTCGAGGGATGGAGTTTAAGACTAGGGAGGTTATGTTGCAATTGTATAAGATGTTAGTGAGGCCACACCTGGAGTATTGTGTTCAGTTTTGGTCTCCTTACTTGAGAAAGGACGTACTGGCGCTGGAGGGTGTGCAGAGGAGATTCACTAGGTTAATCCCAGAGCTGAAGGGGTTGGATTACGAGGAGAGGTTGAGTAGACTGGGACTGTACTCGTTGGAATTTAGAAGGATGAGGGGGGATCTTATAGAAACATTTAAAATTATGAAGGGAATAGATAGGATAGATGCGGGCAGGTTGTTTCCACTGGCGGGTGAAAGCAGAACTAGGGGACATAGCCTCAAAATAAGGGGAAGTAGATTTAGGACTGAGTTTAGGAGGAACTTCTTCACCCAAAGGGTTGTGAATCTATGGAATTCCTTGCCCTAGTGAAGCAGTTGAGGCTCCTTCATTAAATGTTTTTAAGGTAAAGATAGATAGTTTTTTGAAGAATAAAGGGATTAAGGGTTATGGTGTTCGGGCCGGAAAGTGGAGCTGAGTCTGCAAAAGATCAGCCATGATCTAATTGAATGGCGGAGCAGGCTCGAGGGGCCAGATGGCCTACTCCTGCTCCTAGTTCTTATGTTCTTATGTATGACTTGCCTTACGGTTTTACCATTAGTTGGCCAACGCATCCATTCTTGTGATGTAGTGCCTTGCCAAGCCAATTGGGCAGCATAAAGAGCCATTACCCAACTGAATAATGGTTAACTCTCAGTCAAACTGAATCCTCTCCCCGACCCTGCTCTCAACAGCTTTATATCTCGCAAAGAAAAAGCCTCAAAAGAAAATGAGTGAGGTGGAAATTATCGGGTCCCGGGTTCATATTCCCGATATTCCCACCCGAATGTTTGTGGAACATGTTTGTGATGTCCTACCCTTTCTCCTAGGTTCCATAAGGAACAATCTATTTAAGGTCCTGATGCTTTTGTTTATTAGAGTCATTGAGTTTTTAACAGCACGGAAAGAGATCCTTCGGCCCATCGGGTCTGTGCCAGCCACTAAGCCCCTATCTATCCTAATCCCATTTCCCAGCACTTCGTCCGTAGCCTTGTTTGCTGGAGTTTCAATCGCTCATCTAAATGCTTCTTAAATGTTGTTCCCGCCTCTCCCATCCTTTCAGGCAGTGAGTTCCAGATTCCCAGCATCCTCTGGGGGAAAAGGTTTTTCCTCAAATCCCCTCTAAATCTCTGCCCCTCACCGTAAATCTCAGCCCCCTGGCTATTGACCCTCCACTAAGGGGGAATGGTTCCTTCCTGTCCACCCCATCATGATTCTATCCACGTCTTTCACATCCCTGCTCAGCCTTCTCTGCTCCAAGGAAAACAACCCCAGCCTCGCCAGTCTGTTGATAGCTGAAACGTTCCAGCCCAGGCAGCATCCTGCCGAATCTCCCCAGGGCTGTCCCCCCTCCCTGGGGTTGCACAGAGCTGCGTGTCCAGGACAGACTGGATCAGCTGGGGTTGTTTACCTTGGTGCAGTGGAGGCTGATGGGGCACCTGACTGAGTATAAAACTGAGAGGGGCAGAGATCAGGTGATAGGAAGGAACTTTCCCCCATGGAAGAGGGGTCGCTAACCAGTTTCGGGGGGCAGATTTAGGGTGAGAGGGTTTCGAGAGGTTTAAAGGGGACATGGGGCAAGGAAGAGCTATTGCAGCCAGAGTCTGGTGGGGTGTCGGGAACTCGCTGCCCAAACAAGGGTGGTGGAGGCGGGACCCCCTCGCAACGTCGAAGGGGATGAGCACCCGAAACACCCGGCTGGTAAAGGGTGGGGGGTTCGGGGTAGGTGTCTGATGGGCAGCCCCATGGGGGATGGCATGATGGACCTCTTCCTGCGCTGTGAAAGCCTGGGTGCTCCAGGGCAGTCCTGGGGGTGGGGGGGGAGGGTGCGATGGTTAGCGCCTCTAATACCCCTTCGTCAGGCATAGAGAACAGTGCATTGTGTGTGGTTTAATAGTGCGGGTGGGGGCTGGGTCTCACCTTCTGGGTGCGGGGCTCTTCCCTTGTGTGTGGGATGGGTGTCTGGGTGTGGGGGAGGGGTGTTCGGGTGGGGGGAGGGGTGTGGGGGAGGGGTGTGTGGGGGGGAGGGGTGTGTGGGGGTAGGGGTGTGTGAGGGGGTGTTTGGGGGAGGGGTGGAGGATGGGGCTTTGGGGGGGAGGGGGTGTTTGTGGGAGGGGTGTGTGGGGTGGGGGGTAGGGATGGGTGGGGGAGGGGTGTGTGAGGGGGTGTTTGGGGGGGGATGGGGCTTTGGGGAGGGAGGGGGGTGTTTGTGGGAAGGGTGTGTGGGGTGTGGGAGGGGTGTGTGGGGTGGGGGAGGGGTGTGTCGGTAGGGATGGGTGGGGGAGGAGTGTGTGAGGGGGTGTTTGTGGGAGGGGTGTGTGGGGGTAGGGATGGGTGGGGGAGGGGTGTGTGAGGGGGGTGTTTGTGGGAGGGGTGTGTGGGCTGGGGGAGGGGGTGTTTGTGGGAGGGGTGTGTGGGGGATGGGGCTTTGGGGGGAGGGGGGTTGTGTGGGGTGGGGAGGGGTGTGTGGGGGTGTTTGGGGGAGGGGTATGTGGGGGTGTTTGGGGGAGGGGTGTGTGGGGGTAGGGATGGGTGTGTGATGGGGTGTTTGTGGGAGGGGTGGGTGTGGGAGGGGTGTGTGGGGATAGGGATGGGTGGGGGAGGGGTGTGTGTGTGGGGGTGTTTGTCGGAGGGGTGTGATGGGTGGGGGAGGGGTGTGTGAGGGGATGTTTGTGGGAGGAGTGTGGGAGAGGGGTGTGTGGGGGTAGGGATGGGTGGGGGAGGGGTGTGTGAGGGAGGGGTGTGTGGGAGAGTAGGGGTGTGTGAGGGAGGGGTGTGTGGGGGAGGGGTGTGAGGGGGTGTTTGTGGGAGGGTGTGTGGGGATGGGGCTTTGGGGGGAGGGGGGTTGTGTGGGGTGGGGAGGGGTGTGTGGGGGTAGTGATGGGTGGGGGAGGGGTGTGTGAGGGGGTGTTTGTGGGAGGGGTGTGTGGGGGATGGGGAGAGGGGTGTTTGGGGGTGAGTGAGGTGGGGATGGGGCTTTGGGGGGAGGGGTATGGGGGGATGGGCCTTTGAGGGGAGGGGGTGTTTGAGGTGGGGTGGGGTGTGTTTGGGGGGAGGGCGGTGTTTGGGGGGAGGGGTGTTTGGGGGTGAGGGGGGTGTTTGGGGTGGGGAGGGGGGTTTGGGGGTGGTGGGCCTTTGGGGGGAGGGGGTGTTTGAGGTGGGGTGGGGTGTGTGGGGGTGTTTGGAGGGAGGGAGGTGTTTGGGGGGGATGGGCCTTTGGGGGGAGGGGGTGTTTGGGGTGAGGGGGGTGTATGGGGTGGGGAGGGGGGTTTGGGGGAGGGGGTGTTTGGGGGGATGGGGGTGTTTGGGGGGGGGTGGGCCTTTGGGGGGAGGGGGTGTTTGAGGTGGGGTGGGGTGTGTGGGGGTGTTTGGGGGGGAGGGGGTGTTTGGGGGAGGGGGGTGTTTGGGGGGAGGGAGGTGTTTGGGGGGGATGGGCCTTTGGGGGGAGGGGGTGTTTGGGGTGGGGAGGGTGGTGTTTGGGGGGGGTGGGGGTGTTTGGGGGGGATGGGCCTTTGGGGGGAGGGGGTGTTTGGGGGTGAGGGGGGTGTATGGGGTGGGGAGGGGGGTTTGGAGGGGCCTTTGGGGGGAGGGGGTGTTTGGGGGTGAGGGGGGTGTATGGGGTGGGGAGGGGGGTTTGGAGGGGCCTTTGGGGGGAGGGGGGTGTTTGGGGGGGATGGGCCTTTGGGGGGAGGGGGTGTTTGCGGGTGAGGGGGGGTGTATGGGGTGGGGAGGGGGGTTTGGGGGAGGGGTTTGGAGGGGCCTTTTGGGGGAGGGGGTGTTTGGGGGTGAGGGGGGTGTATGGGGTGGGGAGGGGGGTTTGGGGGAGGGGTTTGGAGGGGCCTTTGGGGGGAGGGGGTGTTTGGGGGTGTCTGGGGGGAGGGGGGTGTTTGGGAGGAGGGAGTGTTTGGGGGGGTGTCTGGGGGGAGGGGGTGTTTGAGGTGGGGTGGGGCTCTCCCCTTGTGAAGGGGTCTCCCGGACACGTGTTGGGGGGGGGGGGGGTTGTCCCTATTTGTTCCTCCAGCTCCATGTTTGAATCACGTGTTGAAACTGAGGGCGGGGGGGGGGGGGTGAAGTCTAAACCCCCCCCCCCCCCCAACCAAAAAAATAAAATCCCAGGAAAAGACCCCCCCCCCCAACAAAACAAACTCCATCAATAAACAATAATCAATGGATGAGGCAGACCGGAAGCGGAGGGGGAGGGGAGAGCAGCGCGACCTCTCAACCAAACTTGGGAGAGCCTTGCGCGGTGACGCAAGTGGGGGGGGGGCGGTGCCGCAAGCGTGAGGGGGGGGGCGGGGCCTGCGCGGCCGGACCCAATGGCAGGCGGCGAGCCGGCGCGCGGGGGGCGGGGCTGCGTGGCGGCCAGCAGGTTAGGGTGCGCGAGGGGGCCGGCGTAGTATAAGAGGGGCGGCGGGCGGCGCGGCGGGTCTCTCTCTCTCTGGGCGGCGTGAGGAAGAGTTGCTGGTCTCGGTGCATTCTCCCAAAAAAATATATATAAAACCGTAGAACAAATAATCTTTACCCTATCTTCCCCCCCCATCGTATTATGTCGGAAGACGGCGCGGAGTACAGGTGAGATAGTGAGGGGGGAGGGAGTGGAGGGGCCGCGGTGTGAGGGGGAAGCGGCTGCAAAATGGCGGCGGTGAGGAGGGGAGCGGGCTGCCGTGTGTCCCCCATCCCTGTCTCCCCCCCTCCGCTACCCCCCCCCCCCCCCGGCGGACCGTGCCGTATATTTATTGAGGCCAGCGGCCTGGCTGCTTACCGGGAGATGGCGCGGCCTGTGTGTGTGTGTGTGTCTCTCTCTCTGGCTCTCCGGCGCGGGACTGGCGGTTAGCCCGGCGGCTAACGGCTCTTTATTCAAACCGGCCCCTCGCGGCGGCGGCGGCCGGGTGGGCAAAATGGCGGCCGGCGCGCGCGGAGGAAGATGGCGGCTGGGTGGGGGGGGGGCAGGGAGGCCGGCCCCGCTCCGCGCACGCGCCACCCGCAGGCCCGCCGCGCAGCCGGCCCCGCGCAGCCTCGGACCGCATGGCGGGGGGGGGGGGGGGGGGAGAGAGGGGAGAGAGACCCAGAAATGGTGGCCGGGGTTAATCCCACAAACCAGGACAGGGGGTGGGGGGGGGGGGGCATTGCGAATCTCCTTCTGACCCCCACCCCAGGGGCTAGTTGGGGGATGGGAGGATCACCTTCTTTAGCCCCCCCCCCCCCCCCGTGGATTGGAATGTGAGGATCCCCTCTTTAGCCCCCCCCCCCATGGATTGGGATGTGAGGATCCCCTTCTTTAGCCCCCTCCCCAGGGATTGGGGATGTGAGGATCACCTTCTTTAGCCCCCTCCCCAGGGATTGGGGATGTGAGGATCCCCTTCTTTAGCCCCCTCCCCAGGGATTGGGGATGTGAGGA
The DNA here is from genome assembly GCF_902713615.1 of Scyliorhinus canicula. Taxonomy (NCBI): domain Eukaryota; kingdom Metazoa; phylum Chordata; class Chondrichthyes; order Carcharhiniformes; family Scyliorhinidae; genus Scyliorhinus; species Scyliorhinus canicula. The sequence goes on from NC_052174.1 coordinate 14,659,635, forward strand.
TCCCCTTCTTTAGCCCCCTCCCCAGGGATTGGGGATGTGAGGATCCCCTTCTTTAGCCCCCTCCCCAGGGATTGGGATGTGAGGATCCCCTTCTTTAGCCCCCTTCCCAGGGATTGGGATGTGAGGATCCCCTTCTTCAGCCCCCTCCCCAGGGATTGGGGATGTGAGGATCCCCTTCTTCAGCCCCCTCCCCAGGGATTGGGGATGTGAGGATCCCCTTCTTTAGCCCCCTCCCCAGGGATTGGGGATGTGAGGATCACCTTCTTTAGCCCCCTCCCCAGGGA